>NC_092337.1:192010000-192310000 GCF_046630445.1 Rutidosis leptorrhynchoides | reverse complement strand
ATTTAATTCGACGTTTTAGATATTCTAACCAATTACAACCCGAAAACTACTCAAATACACATAAAATCATAACATTTAGGACTGATATTGCGACTAATAATATGTTCATTTTGAGCAATATCAAAATCCCCACACTTGACCATTGTTTGCCCTCAAGCAATACAGAACTAGAAATACTCCGAAGTAATGGAAATCACACTTCCCACAATTTATTCTTTTATTTTTCACTCTATTTCACACTATATACAATGATGATTATTTGTTTTTCACGTCACAATACAAATTCCGTCAATTCAATTCATAACAACGAGCAAGTTCCAAGTTAATGAAACTTAAGGGTCGTAGTTAAAGTCTTACGTGACTTAGAAAAATTTGGATCCTTAGGGAAATAGGAACCTGATGAAAACATTTTGTATTTTGAAAATGCATGCTAGTTTTTACACTAGACACGTTTTCCGGATTAACCCATCACCGGTGTAAGTTTTCATAAATATTTTTGTGGTTTGTGGGTTTCGTATTCTCTTTTGATTTTAAGCTAAAAACTTTCTGTTTTGTGTACCCACTTACTATCCCTGTGTTTGGAAAGCACACATCCAGTTTACTTGTTCCGTATATTACCTTACGGCAAACTAACGTCTGGTTGTAAAGGAGAGCGATGAACAAGAAACTGTTAAGGCTATGTTACCTGAACATGCATAAAATCATGGTCAACATCGTGTCGGATGCAATTACTATCCTTGGTAGGAGAAATAGTAAAGATCACCCTAGAAGTTTTTGGTCTGGCACAAGGTCCTGTCTTCGACCATGCTATGCAACCACCGTTCGTACGGTTGGCACCAGATTTGGTTCAGGTGACCTAGTGAATTTCGGTAAATTCCTAGGATTTTACGTCCAACAGTAATGAACGTACTGAAAATAAGTTCTTTGAAAACAAATCGGTTTTATATTTTTCAAAACATTTTCTCGATCAAGTTCGAGTATAGATTTCATCGAATTCCATGAGTTTGTAATTTTCAATCTTTAAGGTCAATCTCTAGGATTGAGTAATATCAGGCTTAAATGCTAATTTTTAATCTTTAAGGAGATTATCCTTTCTGGGGATCTGGTTCATCAGTCTTATCCAGCTGATTTGCAAGGCGTCCTCCCCATTTTACGAGACAGATCCTCTTATGGATAGGATAAGTCTGACCACTTGGCGACCCTGTTTAATGCTGAGGTCCGTGGATTTCCAGCTGATTTTCGAGAAAACTTTACAAGGTTTTTCGTAGACTCTACAGCCGGTCTGGACGACAACTTCTTGACCTAAATCAAGAAGCGCGTTTCTTTTTCGGAACACTTTACTTCCTCTAAGGATAGAATTGATTCATCCTGAAGACCTCGTGTATTAAAAGATTAATGTTTTTCTTAAGGAAGATAAGATTTTATGAACACATTTTGATCTTTTAAAAACATTTTGTACGAAGGGTCAGTTGGGTGCAACACTATCCCTTATAGTGTAGATCGCCCTTTTAGTTCTCCAATTGGCCCATGTCTCGGTTTCAATCATGTTGTTTAATCACCATTCTTTATGGATTACGACAAAAGTACCTGCAAAAACTTCGCACAAACACGTGATATACAATTTTAAATAAATAGATTGGTAAATCTCCCCACACTTGGCTTTTTCTTTGCCTTTTTATTCTCCTATATTCTATTAAATAAATTCAACATTTGTGTTGTTTCTCAATTTATGTTCATTTTAGGTGACGATAGTTTCAGTAAATTTTACTTAATTTTACCGTTCATAAATATATATAAACATGATTTGAATTTATTTAGCTAGAATTTTTTTTTAAATTTTTCACAATATTTAAAGAATAAGCCAAGTGTATAAACCGAGAGAATTATAACCCCTCCCCACACTTGAGATTATGCAATGCCCTCATTTGCAATGAAATCAGACAAAATTAGAATTCACGAGGGCAATTAGTATAGAAAGGGAGTTAAAACCTCTTAGAGCTAGAAAGCCCTAACTTGCGCTGTTTGGAGTTGAATTGGTCTTTATTACCAATATCTTCTCTTGTTCACATGTTTCATCAAAAATTAGTTACTTTTGCTGAACTTACTATCAGTCTATGAACATGCCGTGTTTTACCTATTTTCACACAACAAACAAAACAAACAAACATACACACAAAGACACACATTTTTTTTATTATTATTTTACAATACTTAAAATTAATAACTTGCAATAATAAAATTTGCGCCCCGTCCTTGGGTAGGGTAATTTCGGTTTTATCACCTATTCTTACCCGCGACAAATTGTTATAATTATCATTTCAAGTCGATACATAGAAAATAAAATCACACAAAAGAATTAAATTTATTTTTGGTATACTTTAAATTAATAAGGATAAAATTACGATAACAAAATTCTCGCCCCACCCTTGGGTAAAGTAATTTCAGTGTAAACACTTAATCTTAACTCGCGACCAATTTATAGCAATCGTCATTTTAAAGTTATTAATTAAAAGTAAATTTTTATCCCACTTAAGTCAAATTATCTTTAATAATAATAACAAAATTTTCCGTTCTAGCGTGATTTCAGCAGGAACTTAATTTCACTCATGAATATTTTGAAATCGTTATATTAAGTATATGACTTAAGATATTTATATCTTCTCAATAAACGATATTTCCTAATTCAAAATTTAAACTTTTATTTGATAACAGTAATTTCAGTTTTAGTTACCTAATTTTACCGATTACCAATTTAAACACTTAAATTAGAAGATTTATCGCTTGAAAGCCGAAGATTAAATTCATTTAAACAAACAAACAAACTTAAATTACAAATACATTTGTCTTTTTAAACAGACATACTTGTTTATCACACAACATCATACTAAAATAAATCACACATCAAACTTGCACACTCACACACTTGCACACTATCACACTTGCACACTCGCACACTTGTGAGAATTTCAGAATCTCACAGAATTATCATCTTGAAAACGACCTGAGCGAATTGCTTCGAAAGCGAGTCGACCAAGTTGATTTTCCATAGCTTCATATGCGTACCCTCTTGGGTTTAGTAATTTTTCTTGGAAGCACTTGACTGGCCCTTCTCGGCATAAAGTTACAAACTCGAAATTAGAATGTGTTTGATTCTTCGAGCATTTTCCTTCGTGGGACCACTTCCGCACTTGTAACATTTCTCGAGTTGTTTTGCCCTTCGTTTTGCAGCAGATTTAGATGTACCTTGTGCGAAATTAACTTTGTTATGTTCTGCCCTTTTCTCATTTCTAATAGCAGTCATTTTCTCCCTGATCTCCAACACCATATCAATTGGTAAGGTGTAGATCAGTGCGTATGTGAGAAGAGAATGGTTTTGATCGACTGAAGTGCACGACTTATGCATCTGAAAACAAATAGAAACAAAAATAAAACACACGAAAGAAAAATAAAAATTTAGAATGGGGGGAGAAGACTGGTTCTTTAGGGTCTGCTAGGGAAAGACCAATCGGATTCCATTCTTGGAAAACTAAACAAGAACAGAATATCAAAAACGAGATCTTTCTCTCTCTTGGAACATTCGACTCTCCCCACACTTAGTTAGCTATGGTGTCGAACTTATGATTAAGATCATTATCAATCTCTCGTGGTCCATCAAAATAGTGTTTCAGCCTATGTCCATTTACTTTGAATGGTTTATCATTTGAGTCCACTAATTCGACCGTTTAATTATGAACGTTCCTGACCATCTAGATTTTAACTTTCTGGGAAATAGTTTAAATCTAGAATTGAATAGAAGGACACGGTCTCCTTCATGAAACATTTTTTTGTTTAAACGTTTATCGTGCCATTTCTTTGTTTTTTCTTTGTAGATGAGTGAGTTTTCATATGCATCATGCCTTAACTCATCTAATTCATTCAGCTGGCTTAAACGTAATCGTCCTGCTTCATGCAAATCAAGATTGCATGTCTTAAGAGCCCAAAATGCTTTATGCTCAATCTCAACCAGGAGATGACATGCTTTTCCATATACGAGACAAAAAGGTGTGGTTCTAATTGGAGTTTTATAGGCCGTTCGAAAGGCCCAAAGAGCATCCTCCAATTTCATTGACCACTCCTTCGGATTTGCACCTACAGTTTTCTCCAGAATACGTTTTAATGCTCGGTTAGTGTTCTCAACTTGTCCACTTATTTGTGGATGATAATCTGTCGATATCTTATGAGTTACCCCATATCTTTTAAGAACTTTCTCAAGTTGAGCGTTGCAAAAATGTGTACCCCGATCACTTATCAAAGCTTTCGGTGTTCCAAACCGTGCAAAAAGACATTTCAAAAAGTTGACTACAACTCGTGCATCATTTGTTGGGAGAGCTTGCGCTTCCGCCCATTTAGATACATAATCAATAGCAACTAGTATGTAGAGATTATTATGAGATTTTGGAAAAGGGCCCATGAAGTCAATGCCCCAAATGTCGAAAACTTCGCAAACTTGAATGACATTTTGTGGCATCTCATCGTGTTGACTGATTCTCCCGACCATTTGACATGCATCACAGGATTTACAGAGAAGATGGACATCCTTGAAAATAGAAGGCCAATAGAATCCAGCCTCGTAGACCTTTCTTCCCATGAGTTGAGGTCCATAACCTCCTGTAGGTCCTGTGTGACAATGGAGTAAGATTTGTCTAGCTTCATTCCCGAATACGCACCTGCGTATTACTCCATCGAGACAATTTTTAAACAGATGTGGATCCTCCCAAAAGTAGTATTTAATGTCGCTAAAGAATTTCTTTCGTTTTTGATACGACATTCCCTTTTCAAGAAATCCACATACCAGATAGTTCGCAATTGGTGCGAACCATGGTATTTCATCACTCTCGATCTTCATGAGATGTTCATCAGGAAATTCATCCTGTATCGCGAATTCATCGAGAGTTTCTAGTTCAGGGTTCTCAAGGCGTGAAAGATGATCGGCAGCAAGATTTTCTGCTCCCTTTTTATCTCGAATTTCGATGTCAAACTCTTGCAGTAGCAAGATCCAATGAATTAAGCGTGGTTTAGCATTTTGTTTTGAAAACAAGTACTTAAGAGCAGAATGATTGGTATAGACAATCATTTTTGCTAGAACAAGATATGATCGAAATTTATCAAAAGAAAAGACTATAGCAAGGAGTTCCTTTTCAGTGGTTGTGTAGTTCGTTTGTGCTCCTTGTAAAGTCTTACTAGCATAGTAAATGGGTTTAAATCATTTTTCTATCCTTTGACCTAAAACGGCTCCTATTGCAAAATCACTTGCATCACACATGAGCTCAAATGGAAGGGCCCAGTTTGGAGCTATCATGATTGGCGCATTGGTGAGCTTTTCTTTGAGAATGTTGAAAGATTTAATACATTCGTCCGAGAAGACAAATGGATTATCTTTTTCGAGGAGTTTGTTCATTGGAGTGGCAATTTTAGAAAAATCTTTAAAGAATCGTCGGTAAAAATCGGCATGCCCTAGAAAACTCCTAACTCCTTTGACATTGGTAGGATGTGGAAGTTTAGCAATTACATCAACTTTTGCTTTATCCACTTCAATTCCTTCACTTGAGATTTTATGACCTAGAACGATGCCTTCTTTAACCATGAAATGGCATTTCTCCCAGTTAAGCACTAGATTTGATTTCTCGCATCTAATTAGCATTCGTTCAAGATTTGAAAGACACGACTCAAAAGAGTCACCGAAGACTGAAAAGTCATCCATGAAAACTTCCATGCATTCTCCTATCATATCATGGAAAATAGCCATCATGCACCTTTGAAAGGTTGCAGGGGCATTGCAAAGTCCGAATGGCATGCGTTTGTACGCAAAAGTGCCATATGGGCATGTGAAGGTGGTTTTCTTTTGGTCTTCGGGTGCGATTGGGATTTGAAAATACCCTAAAAAACCATCAAGGAAACAATAGTAACTATTTCCTGCTATTCTTTCCAACATTTGATCGATGAAAGGTAAGGGAAAGTGATCTTTTCTGGTGGCATCATTTAATTTTCTATAATCAATGCAAACACGCCATCCAGTTATAGTCCGAGTAGGAATAAGCTCATCTTTTTTATTTGTGATCACGGTAATGCCACCTTTCTTAGGTACGCATTACATCGGGCTTACCCATGGACTATCAGAGATGGGATAAATTAAACCTGCATCAAGTAGTTTAATTATCTTTTTCTTCACCACATCTTGCATGTTAGGGTTTAATCTTCGTTGACGTTGCACACAAGGTTTGAAATTATCTTCCATGAAAATTTTGTGTGTACAATAAGAAGGACTTAAACCCTTGATATCTTGGATCTTCCATGCAATAGCTGGTTTGTGAGCTTTTAACACGGAAATCAATTGAGATTTTTCGTTTTCAGAAAGGGAAGATGAGACGATTACAGGTAATTGAGATTCACCATGCAAATATGCGCATTCCAAATGGTTTGAAAGTGGCTTTAATTCCAATGTTGGTGGTTCTTCAATCAATGATTAGTACATGTATCTATCTTCCTTTTTCAGAACTTGAAGTTCTTCTGTTGTTGGTTCGTATTCATTAGCCATGAGTGTAGCTAATAATTCAGCTTCATCAATTGGTTCTGTTCCTTCTCCTAAAGAACATTCGCCCGTTCCTTGTAATTCTGGAAATTCTTGTAACAATTCTTTATATTCATCTATAGTTTACATATAATAGCACGCGTCATCTGCAGATTGAGGTTGTTGCATAGCCTTATCAACAGAAAAGGTCCCACTCTCATCATCTATACTTAGGGTCAATTTCTTACCAAACACGTCTATTATTGCTCTAGCCGTGTTTAAGAATGGTCTTCCTAAGATAAGAGGAACTCGAGAATCTTCTTCCATATCCAGAATCACAAAATCTGCTGGGAATACTAAAGTACCAACTTTAACTAGCATATTCTCCATTATCCCTCTAGGATATTTGATTGATGGATCAGCTAGTTGTATGCTCATTCGTGTTGGTTTTAACTCTTCAAGGCCTAGTTTAACGTATAATGAATAAGGTATTAAGTTAATACTAGCACCTAAGTCTGCTAATGCTCTTATTGAATCAAGACTACCCATTAAACATGGAATTGTGAAACTTCTGGGGTCGGAGAGTTTTTCGGGTATCTTGTTCAATAATACTGCCGAACATGCATCATTCATTGTGACAGCTGAAAGTTCTTCCATTTTTTTCTGTTTGTGATCAGGTCTTTCAAAAACTTCGCATATCTTGGCATACCGGAAATTACATCGATGAAAGGAAGATTAACGTTTATTTCTTTGAACATGTCAAGAAACTTTGACTGTCCGACCTCAAGTCTTTCTTTTCTTTGTTTGCTCGGGTAAGGAAGCGGTGGTTGGTATGGTTTAACGTATGGTTTAGGTCGTACTGAAACTTCTGGGATTTCAGCTTGTTGTTCATTGGCTTTCTCAACTACTGGTTCAGTCGCCTTCTCTGGTTCTGGTTGTGGTGGTGAAACAGGATAATCGGAAATGACTGGTATAACAGGTGGCGTAAGCATCAAACCACTTCGGGTGAAATTGCTTTGGCTGCTTCATTTCGAGGGTTGGTATTCGTGTCACTTGGTAAACTCCCTGGCTTTCTTTCACCAATTAACCTTGCTAGGTTACTTACTTCTTGTTCCAAGTTTTGGATAGAAGCTTGTTGGTGTCTGAATGATTGCGAGTTTTGTTCATTAGTTTGTTTTTGAGATGCAACAAACTGTGCTTGGGATTCCATGAGCTTTGTCATCATTTCCTCCAGGTTTTGCTTTTTCTCGTCGGTTTGTGGTGGCTTATTTAGAAAACCAGGTCTTTGCTGATTGCTAGGACCTTGTTGGTTATACGAGTTATTGTTGGGCCTATTTGGATTGTAAGGGGTGTTTTAAGGTCGGTTGAAATTATTCCTTGACGGTTGATAATTATTTTGATAATTATTTCCCGGCCTTTGGTTCATGTAGGAAACATTCTCACGTTGTTCCATCATTTGCTCAACACTGAAACAATCTTTCGTCAAATGTGGTCCTCCACACTGCTCACAACTGATTCGTATCGCGTGAATATCTTTAGTCATCTTTTCCATTCGTCTATCGACAGCATCTAACTTTGTGGAAATGGAATCAAAGTCATGGCTAGAATCGGCTCTAGCCGCTTTAGATGAATGAAAGATATCTTTTTCTTGGTGCCACTCATGTGAGTGGGATACTGTATTTTCAATAATTTTGTGAGCTTCGGTTGCGGTTTTCTTCATAATGGAACCACCAGCTGCTGTGTCGATGTCCTTCCGTGTACCGACGTCGACACCTTGGTAGAAAATTTGTACTATTTGATAAGTGTCTAAACCATGCTGAGGACATCCTCTCAACAACTTTGCGAATCTTGTCCACGCCTCATATAATGTTTCATTTGGCTTTTGCACGAACGTAACAATTTCTCCTTGAAGTCTCACGGCTTTAGATGCCGGAAAGAATTGTTTAAGAAATTTCTCAACTAAAACATCCCATGTGTCAATCGCTCCTTCAGGTAATGATTCTAACCAATCTTTGGCTTCCCCCTTTAAAGTCCAGGGAAATAACATGAGATAGATCTGTTCATCCTCAACTTCTCTGATTTTGAATAGAGTACAGATCCTATTAAAGGTACGAAGATGTTCGTTTGGATCTTCCTTCGGCGCACCACTAAATTGGCACTGATTAGTTACCATGTGTAGGATTTGTCCTTTGATTTCATAATCTGGTGCATTAATGCCTGGTTGAGTAATGGCATGACCTTGTCCAGTGCGTTTAGCTCGCATTCGGTCTTCCATACTTAGAGGTTCCAGATTTTTCATGATTGGATTTGTTGAATCTGAATCACTAGAGGATTCTGACTTAATGGTTTCTTCCTCGACAATCTCTGGATGAGTGATTTGTGGTTCAGGAGGAATGATTAGTGGTTCAGGATCTCTGAATTGTCCTTGAATATCCTCCGGGTGCTCAATGATTGCTTCTGGTTCAAAAATCGGGTTTTCGGAAATTTGAATCGGCGAGGACGCACGATTCGATGATGATCTTAACGAAAAGTTTAACTTATTAGGATTAGCTAGGCTCCTAGATCGTGTTACAGGTGGTGAACGTATTGGTGATTTTTTCAATTTGTACATTCATTACCTATTACAACTAAGAATTAACTATAACTTATAAAAATTACCAATTTATTAATTTTAAAATTCTATTTAAACTAAAAATGATAATTAAAAAAAATATTTATTATATTTATTATTTAAACTAATTTTATATTTATAAACTAATCTTATATTTTAATACTAATTATCCTAAAATATCTAATTGATTAAAACTAATTAAAAACCTAATTTAATAATAATTAAACACTTAACCCTAATTTAATTAATAATATTAAAAACTTAACCTAATTTAATTATTAAACTAATTAACCCTAATAGTACGATGTATGCAAGTTTTTTTTTGTATACAAATTGTGTGTGAAAAATTCTAGATCAAAGTAGCGACTGCTTTTGTTTGCCTTTTAAATTAACAATGAAAAAGAAAAAGAAAAAATTTATTCATTCAGATTTCGGGAACATAGTCATACCAGATGCCAGACCAGATCAATTGGTTTATGCACGTTCCTGGAGGATCTTTTTTTTTTTAATATAAATTGTTACTTTTGTTAAGACTCCTCTATAATTGATATTATTTTAATCAAAAGCACAAGGAAATCTGTTAAAGTTGCAAATAAAAATCAAAAAGGGAAAAAGAAGGCAGATCATGTTGGGAGGCTACGGAGTATATTATGGACACAACACACAATTTAAGAGTCAAAAGATTCTATCACTGTACACACATGCATGCATACCATGACACACATATTCATATTCTATTTCCTATTTTATTTATCTAGTTTCAACTAGTGTTTGTACTGTAACAGTAATATATGGAATTTTTTTTTATTTTTTTATTTTTTATATCCTAATTAAAATTTCCTAAAAATTATGTATATTACAAAATCTATCTTAAAAACTTAAATACCCCGTGAAGACACAAAAAGTGTCCCCGGCAGCGGCGCCAAAAACTTGATGTCTGTTTTAGGGGTGTGGCGAAACGATTATCAGTTTTATATTATTTACTACAGGAAATTACCTGAAATTAAACTAAAACACATTAGGCAAGTATACCTATCGTATAGTAATATAGCTAAGGTAAAGTCCGGGAGGTCGATCCATGGACACTTTTATTAGGTGCTTTACTAGGTTATCTAGGTAAATTAAGTAACTAAGTTAGATTTAGTAATATATAGTAATTATAGGTAACTTTGGGGGGATTTACCGTTTAATGACCGGTTTGTCTTTTTGGCTTTTCTTTTTAATTTAAACAACAAGATAATAAATTTAAACTAGAATAAAGTGACAAAGTAAATAAAAATTACTGCGGTAAAAATAAAGTACTTTAACTAAACGAGATGAAAATACAATAAAAAGAGTATTATGCTTATTTAACTTCCGTAGTTACGATGTTTGACTTTTACTTTTTTACTTTTTTTTATCCTGGGTTAATTTTCTTTGCTCCCGTAGAATATTTAATATGTCCACCTGGAGTTGTCCAGCGCAGTCCTATAATTACAAGCATCAAATGTGAATGTCCTCGTCATTCTATCTTGTAACCACAGTCAAATATTCTAACTAATTACTATTTAGATGGTTTGACGCGGTTGTCACGTATGTCAATAATTACACCAGTTGTCACTGAATGTAACCCACCTTAATTTTAACTAGTCTTTTAACCATTAATCCATTCACGTGTCCGTTTCAATGAATAATTTACCATATAAATAAATAACCCATCTTTCGTGTCCGGTCAACGTATGTGATTATTTATACATATAATGAATTATAAGTAGTGGTAATTTAACAAGTTGTCACTTAATTATTTTATCATACCCATTAATAGTTAAAACCCCAATCTCCCTTAAGGTCGTTCTTTATCTAAATATTAATCGTTGTACAAATTAAATCAACCCATTTCCTATTTTTAGTCAAACATAATAACTACTTGGGTTAAATAAGCATAATAATAAATTAGCTACTAAACATGGTAGAAAAATAAATAAAACTTACACAAAAGTTCTTAGCTTCCATTAATTCAACGCGGTAGAAATCTTCAATTACAATACCCGTACAATACCAAATATTAACACACTTTTTATTACGGAGTAAATATTAATACTACTATTTTTACTAAACCAAATTACACTACGGAGTATAACAGTTGAGTATATATTTTTTCTAACTTGTGTGGTGCTCTTCTACAAATGGAATTGGAGTTGGATATTTAACTTGGAAATTTTGAGTCAAAGAAACCAGTACCTAACTTGTTACATATTTTAATACCATTGCAGTCTGACTAGATTCCAATTGATACCTAACTTGTAATATATTTAATTTCATTGCATCTTGTGGGTATGAACTGAATTACGTCCACCTTTATGGATCACCTGGGGTAAACATTTAAATCAAAGTTGTAGTGCTTTGAGATAAGAACGTCTGGGCTTTGGATTCACCTTTTTTCGAGTCCGGATGATTTAGTTATGATTTTTCTCGTGCAGGAGCGCAGAATTGATGATTTCAATCTTTTTAATTTGTAGTCTTGAAGCGCAATGTTTTGGTCTTTTGTTGCTCATCGGAAATCTTCATTTTGTCTTCATTTTGAGCATTACTTCCTTGATAATCCATAATAACATTTAATTCGACGCTTTAGATATTCTAACCAATTACAACCCGAAAACTACTCAAATACACATAAAATCATAACATTTAGGACTGATATTGCGACTAATAATATGTTCATTTTGAGCAATATCAATTACTAACTTTTGACTAACTCTCGTTAATGATACATCTGTAAATCACTTTTACCAAATATTCTGGATACCGTTTAAAAAGAAAGGTTTTCTAAATCAAAGTGGACCTCTCAACAGAGACTCGTAATCATAATTCAATGTATCTGATAAATCAATCATTTGAAATTATCTTCTAATTTCATCGATAATCATATTAAAACAAATACGTTCACGTAAAGTATTATACGTTTAATACTTTGTTAACGTTCTCAAGTTATAATATATATACATATACATACATATACATATTCATATTCAATTATATAATGGTTCGTGAATCATCGGAATTTGGTCGAGTTTAAATGAATGTATAAACATAGTTTAAGATTCTTGAGATTTAACTGAACAAACTTTGCTTATCGTATCGAAATAATATAAAGATTGAAGTTTAAATTTGGTCGGAAATTATGGGTTGTCACAGTACCTACCCGTTAAAGAAATTCCGTCCCCGAAATTTGATAGAGGTTGTCACGGCTAACAATGAGAATGTTATTATGACAATTATGAGTTGATAAATAGAGTTTTATCATCATTGATTGATATGGATAAAACAATTTGATTATATGAAGAGTACGAGTGAAGCTATCACCAAATGGTGAAATGAGTAGATATAGATTCGTCATATCTTTTGACGTAGATAGGATTGATTTCCAAGTTCAAGGGATTTGGGGAAAATCTTCATAATGAGATTTTATTCTTCGATAATCAAGGAAATTAGAATCCGCTTTTAATGCGATCATCTATTTTGATTGCTCTGTCGGATCTTTTACTATAAATCTACCCCCTTTTGTTTCTTTACGACTCACTCCTTCTATTCTTTCTTCCTCAACTCATATTTTAAAGTATTCGTCAATATGCTTCATACAGTTCTGATCCTTGCTATACTCCTATCTTTCATATCTGTCATTCTTCTTTTTCATCTACCACCGGCGGATTTTATTTACTTTTACTATTACCTTGGGTTTATAGTATTTTTAATTCTCCCGTGCCTTTACGTTGCAATACGTATTGATATGCACGGTTTGTAATTTACGTGTTGTTGTCGAACTTTATATTTTCATTTATATTTAAGAGTTCTATACTTTTGTCTCCTCTTCCCGACTTCAAGTCAACCGAATAACGGTCCAGAATTCGTAGGTATGGATTTCGAAATGAATATAGTTAATGTTCCAAGAAATAAATTATAATAGTACGGTCTTGATTTGTCAAATTACCAGAATACCCTGGAAAAGACCGAATCATCAAGAAAATAGTTTCTTGATATTTTAGAGGTTAAATAGAATTCAAGAGTCGTGTAACATGGCACATGATGATGTTTTGATCTGTGAATCATAACGTTCCATTTAGAAACTCAGCATGACTTACTGTAATATAATCACGTTGATCAAGTGTCATTATATTATACTAACTCATGCTTCAGCTCCCAACACTACTTCAAAAATATTCCTATTTTAAACTCGAATGTTTCAGAATTTAGAAACTAAAATAGTTTCTTTTATGATGTAATGCAGATAGCACGAAGAGGTAAATGATTTCAGATAAGAATAGTTATGGAATACCTTCAGAAATATGAAGGATATTTATAGTGAAAGATACGATGATATCTTAGAATTTCTAATATCAGAGGATGATGAAGAATATTGTGTGACAACCCGGAAATTTCCAATCAAATTTAAACTTTATCTTTATATTATTCCGACACGATAAGCAAAGTTTGTTAAGTTAAATCTCAAGAATTTTAAATTGTGTTCATACATTCATTATAACCTCGACCAAATTCAGACGATTCACGAACCGTTATATATAAATAAATATGTATATATATGTATATATATATATATTATAACTTGAGAATATTAATAAAGTATTAAACGTATAATACTTTACATGATCGTATTTGTTTCAATATGTTTATCGATGGAATTAGAAGATAATATCAAATTGTTGATTTATCAGATACATTATGATATGATTACGGGTCTATGTTATGAGGTCCACTGTGATTTAAGAAATCTATTCTTTTTGACAACATTCGGAAAATGGTAAAGTGATTTATAAGTAAGAACGTGAAGTATAAATAACTTAGATGTTGGATATCGACAAGTTAAGTAACTCGACATTTTTCATTAAGATGATTTCATACGTTTATTTAACCTTTGAACTTTATCTCATGCTTCACCAACAAACTGTAATTTAAAAACTTGAAACCTATTATGAATATATATGATTCTATTTTTTTAAAACATTTTATGATATAACGATTTCCATTATTTTAACCTTTAAACAAAATGATTCTTAAAAAATATATTTGATTTTAGAAAACAAAATTATTATATTTATTTGATTTAGTTTCAAACGTACAAAAACGTTTTCAGTTTAAAAAGAACTTTATTATTAAAACGTATATAACTTTTATAAATATCTAGAACCACTTTTGACAACTCATTACTTAACCAGTATGATAAAGATAATGATATTTATATTTTATTTTATTAAATATATATAACGATTTAAATTAATATTATATATATTTATACGCGTATTATATGTACATAGTTTTATACTTTTACTATACTTAAACTTTACCTTTACTTTATTTTTACTTTACTTTAACTTTAATAATTCACTTTAATAATTCATACTTTAATAATTCACTTTAATAATTCATACTTTAATAATTCACTTTAATAATTCATACTTTAATAATTCACTTTAATAATTCATACTTTAATAATTCACTTTAATAATTCATACTTTAATAATTCACTTTAATAATTCAAAAATCTATTATAAATAGAATTCAATAGGTTTCATTATTCCATAGAAACTTGAAAATATTTTTCTCTAAACTCTCTCAATCGATTTACATATATATATTTACTCCGTATTATTTCAAGATATTATTAGTATACATAAAATATTACGTCAGAGTGCTGTCCGAGTGATTTCGAAATTGTTTTTCGAGTGGGATTGGATTAAGGAAATTATGGGTTATAGCTATGGAGGTGATTGGTATGGTTCATGGGTATGCTCGTGAGGTCAATATAGTGTTTATCATCTCCGTTGCGTCTACGTACCTTTCCTGCAATATTGAATCTCAATATTGATACGTGAGTACTCATAATTTAACTTTTACATACTAATAGTGTATCCCTGACTAGTGCTCGAGTATATAGGATTATGCATGTTTGTACTTTTGATATTGCCTTTAGTTAGGTTATGTTGAATCCTGAATTAGTTATATATGCGACTGAGATAAGGTATAAGATATGCATGTCGTTGGAAAGCTAGCGAAAAATTAAGAACTTTTCATTTAGATATCGAATAATTTCGATGAACGGATTTGAAGTTATAGTCCATCGAATTTTTGTATTATTATTAAAAATGATTATTATTATCGTCGTTATTATCGTCGTTCTAGTTTTTTTCTTATTATTATTATTATTATTATTATTTTTATTAATAAAAGGATTTATCATTAAAAATTGTTATTTTTTTTATTATTACTATCGTTATTATCGTTAAAGTTATAATTAGTATTATTATTATTATCCAATTATTATTATTATTATTATTATTATTATTATTATTATTATTATTATTATTATTGGTATTATTATTATTATTATTATTATTATCATTATTAATATATATATCATTATTTAAAAATGGTTATTGTTATTGTTATTATTATTATTACTATTACTATTTTATCATTAAGATAATTATTAGTATTATCGTTAATAATGTTATAGTAACTATCATTATTAATATTAGTGTAATTAAAACAAATATTCGTAACACCTAATTATTTTGATTACTATTATTATCATTATTACGAACACGATATAAAAGACGATTAAAAGCTATTAAACGAAACGATTAGGAAATAATGGGTAAGAGTATCATGATGAAATTAAAATATTATAAGATATTGATTTAGATAAAATTATCGTTCTTATTATTTTTATCATTACTATTATTATTAAAATTATCGTTAGTATTAAAACTATCATTTTAAAAAAAATTATCATTTTAATAGAAATGTCATTGTTACTATAAAATATCATTATTATTATTATTTTAAATAGAATTATTATTTTAAAGATAATATTAAAAATTATCGTAAATATTAAAGTTATCATAATTAGAATTATCGTTTTATCATAATGTCATCTTAGTAATTATAAATATTGATATTTTTATAATAATAATTATTATTATAAAATAATACAACTTTTACTTACTATCATTATAGATATTATTTTATCAAATAAATATTTGATACAAACATATTTTACTACGTGTAATAACTTACTTTAATAATACGTATCATATTATCTTTATAATATTAAATGAACCCTATAAATTTTATTACTTAATATATATAAAAGTATATTTTATTATATAAATATAATATAAAATTTTATTTATTAATAAATAAATTATATTATTTACTCTAATAAATCTTTTAAAAATATTTAAAAATATAAAACGACGATATTTAAACTATATATTAATCATGTATAAATTTTTGAAAATTATTTTGAGTCAAATTTACTTTTGTTGACTTTTGCATATTAGTCTCGAGCATTAGGATTGTGGTACACTATGACTTGACCTAATTTGTTAGACAAATATTGACCAACACATAAATATATATATAATTAATTTAGGTTTGTGAATCCGAGGCCAACCTTGCACTTGTTCAATGACGTTATATGTATTTTTACTACGAAATACAGTATGGTGAGTTTCATTTGCCTTTTTACCCTTTATATTTTTGGGCTGAGAATACATGCGCAATTTTTATAAATGTTTTTCGAAATAGACACAAGTAATCGAAACTACATTATATGGTTGAATTATCGAAATCGAATATGCCCCTTTTTATTAAGTCTGGTAATCTAAGAATTAGGGAACAGACACCCTAATTGACGCGAATCCTAAAGATAGATCTATTGGGCCTAACAAACCCCATCCAAAGTACCGGATGCTTTAGTACTTCGAAATTATATCATGTCCGAAGGAGGATCCCGGAATGATAGGGGATATTCTTATATATCTAGTTAATGTCGGTTACCAGGTGTTCACCATATGAATGATTATTTTTTGTCTCTATGCATGGGACGTATATTTATGAGAACTGGAAATGAAATTCTTGTGGTCTATTAAAATGATGGAAATAAATGATTATGATAAACTAATGAACTCACCAACCTTTTGGTTGACATTTTAAAGCATGTTTATTCTCAGGTGTTAAAGAAATCTTCCGCTGTGCATTTGCTCATTTTAAAGATATTACTTGGAGTCTTTCATAGCATATTTCGAAGAACGTTGCATTCGAGTCATTGAGTTCATCAAAGATTATTATTAAATCAATTTATAGTTAGATAGTGGATATTATGAAATGGTATGCATGCCTGTCAATTTTTGATGTAAAGAAAGATTGTCTTTTAAAAACGAATGCAATGTTTGTAAAATATATCATATATAGGTCAAATACCTCGCAATGTAATCAACTATTGTGAATCGTTTATAATGTATATGAACGGGTCCTTTCAGTTGGTATCAGAGCGGTGGTCTTAGCGAACCAGGTCTGCATTAGTGTGTCTAACTGATAAGTCGTTAGGATGCATTAGTGAGTCTGGACTTCGACCGTGTCTGCATGTCAAAAGTTTTGCTTATCATTTCTAGTCGGAAATCATCTGCTTATCATCCATAGGAAATTACCTGCTTATCATTATTAGTCTAGACACGTCTTGCTACATTAATTGCATGAGTAGTGTATAGACAAACTTCATATCTTAGCGTATCTGCTAAATCATATCTTATCGTATCTGTTACTTTAAACTTTACCTGACATATCCCGCAAATTCCTCCGTAATCTATGAAATCTTTTGATCTCTATATATAGATATCCTATGTAAATAGAATACCACCCGATAGCCGAAAAATCATTTTTATATCGAAAATCCTTTATCCAATCGTACGAAATGGAATTTGTCATCAGTTCAAGTCACTCGGATTCCGAAATGGAATCTCACTCAAGCTCCGAAAGCAGTGTGACCGGAATGGATCAACCAATCAGTCATCACCTATTCTGGATGAATTGGGGATGGGTTCGTAGCCTCCTCAATCATTGGAAACAAGAAGAAGGCGATCCTTTCCATCCACCACATTGCCCTCTTGGCGAAGAACCTGAAGCACTTACCGGCGAACCTGTTCGAGACACCATTTTCTCTCTCATTTCCAGGGTATCTCGTCACGATTATATACTACATCAAATTCTAGATTTTATTTATCCGCTCGTTCCGACCGACAATCATCCTGGAATAATAGAAGAAGTCAACGAACTTCGCGCTCGGGTAGTGGCTTTGGAGAATATGATGCAGAGATTACAAACACCAGCAGCAGCACCAGCAGCATAACCAGTACCACCATCATCAACGCCAACAGTACCATTACCACCTCCAACCACAACCGCATTGTAAACCTCAACTTCACAATCTGTCCCACGAGCATCAACGTCATACGCACCATAGATACCAAGGAGTACCAACAACAATAACTGACGAAGTATTAATTCATAACTTCATTGGAGAAACATTCCGCGGCGATTATATAATCTCTAAAGTCTTAGAGATTATCTAATCTAGCCCTAACCATAAATCAGTTAAGCGAACCAAAATGATAGAAAGAAGAGTAGAAACCCTGACAAAAATGGTGTGTGATTAACAAGTTAAACTTGTTTTACCAACAGCATCAACAGTACCGTCAACGTCACCAGCATCGTCAGTACAGTCAACATCAGAATCAACAACACCTATAACATCACAAACTCCGTCAGTTCAAGAATCACTGTGGACATCATTACGAATCAATAACGTGTATATTGTATCAACAAGTTATGAAGAATTAACTCATTCCCTCTGAAGAAATTATATATATATATTATATATATATATATTTTTTGAAATAAAAAACAAATCTTTCCGTGCTAAGCTATTGTGTGTGAATCTTAACTACTCAGTTAATTCATATTACAAATATACAATAATGTACGTCCCTCACCCGCGACTTAACCATCGTTAACTACAATCTCTGTCTCAATTCAACAAATTCCAATTCCTAATAAATCAAGTATATATTTGATTTTACACTTCATCATTGATGTAACCGAAACTTTTCAGATAACATCATTCGTACTTTGCGAAGTTCACAAGAATTTAACGAAAACCAACATCACTTCTCAACAAATAACGAAGTATTGATTCATAATTTCAATATTATTGAAGAAATACTTATGTAACCTCTAAACCTTCAAGGAATTATTCAATTCTAGTTCCAACCGTAAATCGAATGAGTTTAATTTAGTATTAACTCATTAAAATCTATGTTACATCTGAGGAGAATATATACATATATATTTTCATAAAGACTGTAATAAAATTCTTATGTACAAGATATTAATTGTGAAAATTTTTTAACGGGTAGGTAATACCCGAGAGATATATATAAATTCACAATTAATATGTTACATTCTTCGAATCAGATTAAGCAAATTATCAATTATACTTCCTACTTTCACAATAATATACATTCTTTCATAGAAATCAAAACAATCAGACTCATTCAAACCCAATTACGTATTCTGATTTTAAAATCTCAGAATTCAATTCAAGATATAACCGGTACCATTACTTTTAGATTCCTACATCTTTCAAAGCTATACTTTGACTTCAAAAGTGTGTTAGAACATCAAATGTATACAAACGATTACAATCTATGTTCAAACCCTTCGAAAATCTCTGAAGACACTTCAAATAATAAGCAATCGAGATGATGATCCAACCACATATTACCCACAGTTATGTACTTAAAAAGCTCTCGAAACCAAAGTCATAATTCAACACATATCTGTGTCAGATCTTTTGGCATTTATTAGCAAAAATAACATTGCAATTCCTTTGCAAAGTAGCAAATTATATCACAGCTCCAGCAAGACAACTTCGATTTTTTCATTCGGAGTAGCCTTATCATAATTTTGATATATGTGATTACCCTTTTGTTACAGGAGAACCTTTCATATTCCACCACATTAGCAATAAACTTACCAACAACTTCACTGATCTTGGGCATTCCGAAGAATCTTTATATTTATCGAAACCTCATCATTTACTCATCTGCCTCTTGTAACGAGAATTGTCATACGAATCATTGGGAGTTAGCAATCAGTATTTTGAAATCTCACAGCATGTTGACGCCAACAGTTATACATAACGTCTATTTCCAAGGCTTACATACTTCGAATGTGAAGTTTCTGAAAAACACTCTGAACCGCGAACTAGTTCTCGAAATGCTGATGAAGCAACAAAAACTGTAAACGACCTTAGCAGTAAAAAGTTTGATGATAAAGATTAGTGTATTAACAAAGCTCAGAAATAGAGAAGTTTTGGAACTGGAAAACGGATTGAGCAAAGTATGAAGGAGGCTGTGGACAAATCACAAAGACTGAACCTGCCTTCAAAGAATCCAAATGATTCAGTGTCTGCTGAAGTCATTAACGAATACCTTGCTCCTGACACTAAACCCTTACAGACAATATTCTTCATCATCCTCTGATATTAGAAATTTTAAGATATCATCGTATCTTTCATTATAAATATCCTCCATATTTCTGAAGATATTTCCATAACTATTCTTATCTGGAATCATTTATCTCTTTGCGCTATCTGTATTACATCAAAAAGGAAACTGTTTAGTTCCTATACTCTGTAAACCTTTGAGTTTAAAATATGAATGTTTTTGAAGTAGTGTTGGAAACTGAAGCATGAGTTAGTATAATATAATGACACTTGATCAATGTGATTATATTACAGTAATTCATGCTGAGTTTCTAAATGGAACGTGATGATTCACAGATCATAACATCATCATGTGCCATGTTATACGACTCTTGTATTCTATTTAACCTCTAAAATATCAAGAAAATATTTCTTGATGATTCGGCCTTTTCCAAGGTATTCTAGTAATTTGACAAGTCAAGATCGTGCCATCACAATTTCCTTCCTAGAACATTAACAATGTTCATTCCGAAAATCATATTTGTGAATTCTGGACCATTACAAGCGGTGCTTAATCGCAAGAAGAAGAAACGAAAGGACAAAACTCCGAAATAGAAATTGGGGTATAAATTGCAGCAAATAAAAGAGAGCATTAACTGTGGATGACAATGATTATAGAAGATAGAAACAGAGACTTTGAAATATAAGGGAAGATATAAAGCCCAACGACAAACCAAAAATTATAAACCATATATATCGATGCATATAGCAATATAAAGACACGGGAGAACTAGAAACACTATAAACCCAAGAGTATAGTAGAAGTAAATAGATTCTTCCGGCGGTAGATGAAAAAGAAGAATGACCGATATGAAAGTTATAAGTATATCGAGAATCAGAACTGGATGGAGCATATTGATGAATACTTTAAAATATGAGTTGAGGGGGAAAGAATAGAAGGCGATGAAACATGACTAGGAACTTAGAAATTAACAGATTTAACTCACACAATGACGGAATAAGTGAATCAAACCCTCTAGTGAATAGGTTAAGCTTTTTGTGATTAATTTAGTCATACCACAACTAAATCAAGTGTGATTAGATCAACACCTAGAGCTATTATTCACCACCTGGGTGATTTGGGTTGAGAGAGAATCAGAGGAGTTCACCAGATCTGAGTGTGTGTAACAAATGAGAGGCTTAACCTAAAAATGAAGAACATAAGACTTTATATACCCCTGCTATTGACTCACCCGTACGATTCATCCATCACACATACGAGTTGGCTTCATCAGCCGTACGGGTGATCACTCACTCGTGTCTTCTCATTTAGATTGTAATTGCGACTTAGCTCAGCATCAACCGTGCGTATGAGCCTGTCAGCCGTACGAGTGAGGCTTCACTCGGACGTCTGACTAAGTCTAACATAGTCAAACATCCACATCTCATTCCTGCAGTTGCTGTAACCACATACAAACACAAATAGGATAATAACGAACGATCATGGTGGCCTGTAAACTGTTGTAGCTGCGATGGACGTGGGTAGATGTCTAGGGACTTGCATAAAATGCATCAACAGAAGGTGTGAGTTGTAAGAAAAGGAAGGAGGTGAATTTATAAGAAAATCTCCGACAGAACAATTAAAATGGACGATCGCATTTAAAGCGGATCCTAATTCCTTTTGTTATCGGAGAATCAAATCTTATTACAAAGATTTTCTTCAAATCCCTTGAAATCTGGAAATCAATCATATCTACCTCAAATGATAAGATGAATCTACACTTACTCATTTCACTCTTCTATGTTAGCTTCATTCGTACTCTTCATATAAATGGATTGTTTATCCAAATTATTCGCTGATGATAAAACTCTAATTTTCAGCCTGTATGCATCATGAAAACATACTTATTATCATTCACGACCTTTCCACTCAAATTTCGGGACGAAATTTCTTTAACGGGTAGGTACTGTGACAACCCGGAAATTTCCAATCAAATTTAAACTTTATCTTTATATTATTCCGACACGATAAGCAAAGTTTGTTAAGTTAAATCTCAAGAATTTTAAATTGTGTTCATACATTCATTATAACCTCGACCAAATTCAGACGATTCACGAACCGTTATATATAAATAAATATGTATATATATGTATATATATATATATATATATATATATTATAACTTGAGAATATTAATAAATTATTAAACGTATAATACTTTACATGATCGTATTTGTTTCAATATGTTTATCGATGGAATTAGAAGATAATATCAAATTGTTGATTTATCAGATACATTATGATATGATTACGGGTCTATGTTATGAGGTCCACTGTGATTTAAGAAATCTATTCTTTTTGACAACATTCGGAAAATGGTAAAGTGATTTATAAGTAAGAACGTGAAGTGTAAATAACTTAGATGTTGGATATCGACAAGTTAAGTAACTCGACATTTTTCATTAAGATGATTTCATACGTTTATTTAACCTTTGAACTTTATCTCATGCTTCACCAACAAACTGTAATTTAAAAACTTGAAACCTATTATGAATATATATGATTCTATTTTTTTAAAACATTTTATGATATAACGATTTCCATTATTTTAACCTTTAAACAAAATGATTCTTAAAAAATATATTTGATTTTGGAAAACAAAATTATTATATTTATTTGATTTAGTTTCAAACGTACAAAAACGTTTTCAGTTTAAAAAGAACTTTATTATTAAAACGTATATAACTTTTATAAATATCTAGAACCACTTTTGACAACTCATTACTTAACCAGTATGATAAAGATAATGATATTTATATTTTATTTTATTAAATATATATAACGATTTAAATTAATATTATATATATTTATACGCGTATTATACGTACATAGTTTTATACTTTTACTATACTTAAACTTTACCTTTACTTTATTTTTACCTTTACTTTAACTTTAATAATTCACTTTAATAATTCATACTTTAATAATTCACTTTAATAATTCATACTTTAATAATTCACTTTAATAATTCATACTTTAATAATTCACTTTAATAATTCATACTTTAATAATTCACTTTAATAATTCATACTTTAATAATTCACTTTAATAATTCAAAAATCTATTATAAATAGAATTCAATAGGTTTCATTATTCCATAGAAACTTGAAAATATTTTTCTCTAAACTCTCTCAATCGATTTACATATATATATTTACTCCGTATTATTTCAAGATATTATTAGTATACATAAAATATTACGTCAGAGTGCTGTCCGAGTGATTTCGAAATTGTTTTTCGAGTGGGATTGGATTAAGGAAATTATGGGTTATAGCTATGGAGGTGATTGGTATGGTTCATGGGTATGCTCGTGAGGTCAATATAGTGTTTATCATCTCCGTTGCGTCTACGTACCTTTCCTGCAATATTGAATCTCAATATTGATACGTGAGTACTCATAATTTAACTTTTACATACTAATAGTGTATCCCTGACTAGTGCTCGAGTATATAGGATTATGCATGTTTGTACTTTTGATATTGCCTTTAGTTAGGTTATGTTGAATCCTGAATTAGTTATATATGCGACTGAGATAAGGTATAAGATATGCATGTCGTTGGAAAGCTAGCGAAAAATTAAGAACTTTTCATTTAGATATCGAATGATTTCGATGAACGGATTTGAAGTTATAGTCCATCGAATTTTTGTATTATTATTAAAAATGATTATTATTATCGTCGTTATTATCGTCGTTCTAGTTTTTTCTTATTATTATTATTATTATTATTATTTTTATTAATAAAAGGATTTATCATTAAAAATTGTTATTTTTTTTATTATTACTATCGTTATTATCGTTAAAGTTATAATTAGTATTATTATTATTATCCAATTATTATTATTATTATTATTATTATTATTATTATTATTATTATTATTATTATTATTGGTATTATTATTATTATTATTATCATTATTAATATATATATCATTATTTAAAAATGGTTATTGTTATTGTTATTATTATTATTACTATTACTATTTTATCATTAAGATAATTATTAGTATTATCGTTAATAATGTTATAGTAACTATCATTATTAATATTAGTGTAATTAAAACAAATATTCGTAACACCTAATTATTTTGATTACTATTATTATCATTATTACGAACACGATATAAAAGACGATTAAAAGCTATTAAACGAAACGATTAGGAAATAATGGATAAGAGTATCATGATGAAATTAAAATATTATAAGATATTGATTTAGATAAAATTATCGTTCTTATTATTTTTATCATTACTATTATTATTAAAATTATCGTTAGTATTAAAACTATCATTTTAAAAAAAATTATCATTTTAATAGAAATGTCATTGTTACTATAAAATATCATTATTATTATTATTTTAAATAGAATTATTATTTTAAAGATAATATTAAAAATTATCGTAAATATTAAAGTTATCATAATTAGAATTATCGTTTTATCATAATGTCATCTTAGTAATTATAAATATTGATATTTTTATAATAATAATTATTATTACAAAATAATACAACTTTTACTTACTATCATTATAGATATTATTTTATCAAATAAATATTTGATACAAACATATTTTACTACGTGTAATAACTTACTTTAATAATACGTATCATATTATCTTTATAATATTAAATGAACCCTATAAATTTTATTACTTAATATATATAAAAGTATATTTTATTATATAAATATAATATAAAATTTTATTTATTAATAAATAAATTATATTATTTACTCTAATAAATCTTTTAAAAATATTTAAAAATATAAAACGACGATATTTAAACTATATATTAATCATGTATAAATTTTTGAAAATTATTTTGAGTCAAATTTACTTTTGTTGACTTTTGCATATTAGTCTCGAGCATTAGGATTGTGGTACACTATGACTTGACCTAATTTGTTAGACAAATATTGACCAACACATAAATATATATATAATTAATTTAGGTTTGTGAATCCGAGGCCAACCTTGCACTTGTTCAATGACGTTATATGTATTTTTACTACAAAATACAGTATGGTGAGTTTCATTTGCCTTTTTACCCTTTATATTTTTGGGCTGAGAATACATGCGCAATTTTTATAAATGTTTTTCGAAATAGACACAAGTAATCGAAACTACATTATATGGTTGAATTATCGAAATCGAATATGCCCCTTTTTATTAAGTCTGGTAATCTAAGAATTAGGGAACAGACACCCTAATTGACGCGAATCCTAAAGATAGATCTATTGGGCCTAACAAACCCCATCCAAAGTACCGGATGCTTTAGTACTTCGAAATTATATCATGTCCGAAGGAGGATCCCGGAATGATAGGGGATATTCTTATATATCTAGTTAATGTCGGTTACCAGGTGTTCACCATATAAATGATTATTTTTTGTCTCTATGCATGGGACGTATATTTATGAGAACTGGAAATGAAATTCTTGTGGTCTATTAAAATGATGGAAATAAATGATTATGATAAACTAATGAACTCACCAACCTTTTGGTTGACATTTTAAAGCATGTTTATTCTCAGGTGTTAAAGAATTCTTCCGCTGTGCATTTGCTCATTTTAAAGATATTACTTGGAGTCTTTCATAGCATATTTCGAAGAACGTTGCATTCGAGTCATTGAGTTCATCAAAGATTATTATTAAATCAATTTATAGTTAGATAGTGGATATTATGAAATGGTATGCATGCCTGTCAATTTTTGATGTAAAGAAAGATTTTCTTTTAAAAACGAATGCAATGTTTGTAAAATATATCATATATAGGTCAAATACCTCGCAATGTAATCAACTATTGTGAATCGTTTATAATGTATATGAACGGGTCCTTTCATATTGTCCGCAAGAGTTTAGAGTCAGGAGCAAGGTATTCGTTAATGACTTTAGTAGATACTGAATCATTTGGATTCTTTGAAGGCAAGTTCAGTTTTTGTGATTTGTCCACAGTCTCCTTCATACTTTGCTCAATCCGTTTTCCAGTTCCAAACCTTCTCTTTTTCTGAGCTTTACCAACACACTACTCTTTATCATCAAACTTTTTACTGTTAGGGTCGTTTATAGTTTTTACTGCTTCATCAGCATTTCGAGAACTAGTTCGCAGTTCAGGGTGTTTTTTTTCTTCAGAAACTTCACATTCGCAGTATGTAAGTCTTGGAGGTAGACGTTATATGTATATATATATAACTGTTGGCGTAGAAAAGCTACAGAATTCAAAATACTGATTGCTGATTCTCAGTAATTGGCATGACAATCCTTGTTACAAGATGCGGATGAGTACATGATGGGGGTTTCAATAACTATAATAATTTTTCGGAAAGTCAAAGATCAGTGAAGTTGTCGGTAAGCTTATTGCTAATATGGTGGAATATGAAAGGTTCCTCAGTAACGATGACGAAAGGGCAACGTATCTATCGAGGTTATAATAAGACTAGTTCGACTGAAAAGTCGAAGTTGACTTGCTGGAGCTGTGACAAAACTGCTAATTTAAAAAGGAATTGAAAAGTTATTTTTTTGCTAATAAATGTCAAAAGGGTCTGACACGGATACGTGTTAAACTATGACTTTGGTTTCAAGAGTTCTTCAGGTGCATAACTGTGGGTAACATGTGGTTGGATCTGTGATGACCCGGGAATTTCCGATCAAATTTAAACTTTAATCTTTATATATTTCCGACACGATAAGCAAAGTCTGTAATGTGAAGTCTCAAAAACTTTGAACTGTGCTCATATACTCAATTGACCTTCGACCATTGCCGACGATTCACGAACAATTGTTTGTAAATGAATATATATATAAATGTAAGGTTATATGATAATTTAAAATAATAAAATATAAACTAAACCTTGGAATTATTTATGTAAAACAATAACTAAGTTACTATTAAAATGAATACTTATATATAAATATAATTCCTATACATAACTAATATTGTATGTAATATATATAAAATATATAAATATAAAATATGTAGGATATATTATTAATATATTAAATATAATTATAAATTATAATATAGTTCTTATATTAATAAATATTACTTTCATTAGTAATATTAATACTAGTATTATTAACATTATTAATTTAATACATAAAATAAAAGTATGAGAATTAATAAACATAATTTGTTGTATCAACATTATTAATATTACTCTCATTACTAGTATCAATATTAATATCAGTATTATTATTTGTATTATTAAGATATATATTAGATAGATATGAAAAATGAAATAGGTAACTTGTGGTTATTAGTAATATTATCAAGTACTATCAGTAAAAATCATAATTTTCATTTTTATCATTAATAATATGATCATTACCATTTTCATAGTTATTATTATAATTACCATTATTTATTATCATTAATATTAGTATTAGTGATATTATTATCATTATTATTATTTCTATTATTATTATTTCTATTATTATTATTAATATTATTTTGATTTGTATTATTATTATTATTATTATTTTCTATTATCAGTATTTTCTATAACACTTTGTTGTTTGATATTAACATTATTAATATTATGATTAATTCTTTTATCATTATTGGTATATTTATTATTAATCTTTATATTTACATTTTGTAGTCAATAATTCAGATAGAAACAAATTGATTGGAATTAAAAACAGAAAAACTTGTACGAATCAGTGGAAAACTCACTATATGATTCCTCTTTATTTTATTTTATTTATTTATTTTGTCTTCTCCATCTAAATGGAATATCCTTGTCGACAATCAGTTAAGGGTCGGTTTCAATTGTCAATTACAAACATTAAGTGATCAATTATCTTACAGCATCACTCAATTATCCTATAAGATCCCTTACGTACTGAAATTCATAATTTAAAAATAGAAAAAATAAAAACACCATAGGTGTCGACCTCTGTTCCTGTCTCAGCTTTCAAATGTTTCAAAAACGAATTTAATTTCAAAATGTATTAATGCTATATTGTTAGGAATCGTCTATGTAAAATCTCTGTAAAATATCAAGGCTCAATTCTTCCAAACAAAGTTTGATTGTCGAGTCAAAGTTATGTTTCAAAAAAAGTCAACTTATGTTCTTCAGATAAATTTGAACTTTCTGTTTAGATTTAAATAAAATTGATGTTTGAGAAAGTTTGTAGGAGAGATTTCAAGTCTTTTTCGTGTTATACATATTGACTGAAACGTACTATAATTCGAAAATGGATTTAAGCTTCATCGTGTTCTTCAGCCAAATTTTTACAGCTTCATTTATTTAATTATTTTTATTGTTTTAATTGATTACAAACATAAACAATTGATTCTGTTCGGTTTAGTGTTTTTAAATATATCACATATATTGGTTTGATGATTGAAATCAATCCTCTGGTTAATTCGATTGTTTCTGGGTTGGGAGAAGAAGGGAAAACAGTTTGATATGGGTTATAAAAATTAAAGTGGGTTTCAAATTAGAAAAATGAAAACAGACGGCTGGTTAGAGGTGTTGTGGGTCGAGTAAGAGGTCGCGGGTTCAAATCAGAAAAATTCAAGGGTATACTCTTTTCTTTTCTTTTAATTTCTATTATTATTATTATTATTATTATTATTATTATTATTATTATTATTATTATTATTATTATTATTATTATTATTATTATTGTTGTTGTTGTTGTTGTTGTTGTTGTTGTTGTTACTATTATTATTAATTATAATCGATGTTATTACAAGTATTAAAACTATTATTATTATTAATACTAATATAGGTATTATTATTATTATTATGATGAAGGATTATTTTTATTAGGTATTATAAGTTTATGAACTAAAATCTTATGAGCTTAAATAAGTTAAGTAAGTATATAGTTATAAAATTTATATTGAGTAGGATATGAGTAACACAGCTATGGTCATGTGTATGATAATCAAAGTATTTATATATATTTGTATGTACAGGCATAAAACCGTTAAGGTTTTAAGATTTTAGAATATTATGAAGAATGTTATGACGTAAAAGTAATGTAACAAAGTTATGAGCTAAGTAATATAATTAAGCTTAAGTAAAATTCATGATTTAAAAAGTATGGTTACAAATGTTAATTCGAAACTTCGAATACGAAATTAATATTTTGTTAAATGATATTAAGCATATATAAATTTATGGAGTTAAAAACTATGGATAAATTATGATTTAAGCGAGCTATTAATTATCATTATCATTATCATCAAAATTATTACTAACACTAACTGTAGTAATAATTAGTATTATCAATATTATTATCATTTTTTATTATTATTATTAGTATCATTATTATTATTAACATAACTAGTAGGTATATAAAACAATATTTAAAACAGATAATTTAACTCTATAATTATAGTTTAATAAGTATTAATTAATTATTTAAGATATATAAAATAAATATATTTAAGTTATTTATTAAACATAGCATACGAATTATTAAATATAACAAGTATATTAATATTGTTAAAATATGAACTTGTTATATGTTTTTAATATAGATATGAATAATATAGGTTCGTGAATCCGAGGCCAACCCTGCATCGTTCAGTTGTTCAATATAGTCATATGTATTTTTACTACAAAATACATTAGGTGAGTTTCATTACTTCCCTTTTAAATGCTTTTACAATATATATTTTTGGGACTGAGAATACATGCGATGTGTTTATAACTGTTTTACGAAATGGACACAAGTAATTGAAACTACATTATATGGTTGAATTATCGAAATCGAATATGCCCCTTTTTATTAAGTCTGGTAATCTAAGAAATAGGGAACAGACACCCTAATTGACGCGAACTCTAAAGATAGATCTATCGGGCCCAACAAGCCCCATCCAAAATACCGGATGCTTTAGTACTTCGAAATTTATATCATGTTCGAAGGAGGATCCCAGCATGATGGGGATATTCTTATATGCATATTGTGAATGTCGGTTACCAGGTGTTCAATCCATATGAATGATTTTGTCTCCATGTGTGGGACGTATATTTATGAGAAATGAAAATCTTGTGGTCTATTAAAATGATGGAAATGATTATTTATGTTAAACTAATGAACTCACCAACCTTTTGGTTGACACTTGAAAGCATGTTTATTCTCAGGTATGAAAGAAGTCTTCCGCTATGCAATTGCTCATTTAAAAGATATTACTTGAAGTCATTCATGACATATTTCAAAAGACGTTGCATTCGAGTCGTCGGGTTCATGATTATTATTTAGTCAATTATAGTTGAATATATTATGAAATGATTTGCATATCATCAATTTTCGATATAAAGCAAGTTGTCTTTTAAAAACGAATGCAATGTTTGTAAAATGTATCATATAGAGGTCAAGTACCTCGCGATGTAACCAACTATTGTGAATCGTTTGTAATCGATATGGACTTTGTCCGGATGGATTAGGACGGGTCCTTTCAGTTAGTATCAGAGCGGTGGTCTTAGCGAACCAGGTCTTGCATTAGCGAGTCTAACTGATAGTTGTTTAGATGCATTAGTGAGTCTGGACTTCGACCGTGTCTTCATGTCAAAAGTTTTGCTTATCATTTCTAGTCGGAAATCATCTGCTTATCATCCTTGGGAAATTAATTGCTTATCATTCTTAGTCTAGACACATCTTACTGCAATGATTTCATGAATAGTGTATAGACAAAATTCGTATCTTAACGTATCTGCTACTTCATATCTTAGCGTACCTGTTATTGTTATCTTTGTCTGACAGCTTCCGTAGATTCCTCCGTAACTTATGGGATTTTACTATTATATATTCATATGTAAATTATGTATTGCAGGGTACTAATCTACATCCTATAATCTAATTCTTATAAAAAATTCTTCATCTGATCGTACGGGATGAATCCTTCAACCAGTTCGAGTTCCTCGAATTCCGATAACTATTCTGATAGTTATTCCGACAGCTATTTCGATGTGGAAGTTCACCTAAGCTCCGAAAGCAGCGTCACCAGAATAAATCAACCAACCAACTATCCCCAATTCATATGATGAGTTCGTAGTCTACTTAATCATTGGAGACAATAAGAATCGATCCCTTTCACCCACCATATTGTTCTCTGGGTGAAGAACTTGAAACATTCACTGGCAAACCAATCCGAAACACCATCTTCACCATCATTTCCAGAGTAGCTCGACATGATTATATTCTATCCACAATTTGAAACCTTACTCATCTGCTCCTTCCGACCGACAATTATTCCAGAATAATACAAGAAGTCAACGAACTTCGAGATCGAGTAATCAATTTGAAGAATATGGTGCAAAACGTACCAGCTTCAACAACATCACCGGCATCAACAGTATCACCAACAACACAAGTTTCAACATCACATGCCCCAATATCTCATTCTGTACCTCGAGCATAATCATCATTCTACGAATCATTCTAAATTATTTATCTTCGTTCGACATGGTGATTATATAATCTTTAATATTTTAAGAGATTATATATTCATATTCTAACGGTAAATCAAATGAGTCTAATATCATATTGACCCATTAAATTCATGATTTCATCTGAAGAAAGTATATATGTAAGTATATTTTCATAAAGATTGTAATTAAAATTCTTTTGTACAAACTAATAATGGTGAAAATATTTTAACGGGTAAGTAATACCCGAGGAATATTTAAATTTCACATTAATAAGTTACACTGTACATTCTTCAAATCTAATTCAACAGTCATTTACTATTCTACTTTCATCTACCGATATACGTATCCGTTCACCACAGAATAACCATTTTCATTCAATTTCATACTTGAATTTTGATCTATCAAAATGCAACAAGTGGCATAATGAAGAAAATATTGCACAATATAAAATTTGTTAGAAACAAACAAATTAACTATGAGAAATTTTATTAAGAATCCACGCTAACAAAATCCTAGCTAACTGTTCCTAGCTAACTGTTAATTCCGTATTACATTTTATCTATCGCAATTTATTTATCGCAATTTATTTATCGCAATTTATATTCTCGTAATTTTATTTATCGTCATTTAATTTCTGTTATTTACTTTACGCATTTAATTTATTGTCAGTTAATTTCTGTTATTTATTTTACGCACTTTAAATATCGGGACACGTATACAAAGTTTTGACATATCATATCGACGCATATATATATATTATTTGGAATCACCATAGACACTTTATATGCAGTAATGATCGAGTTCTATATACAGGGTTGAGGTTGATTCTATAATAATATATATACTTTGAGTTGTGATCGAGTCTGAGACATGTACACGGGTCACGATACGTATTAATTAATTCGAATATTATTTATTAAATTGTATATGAACATGAAATATTGGACTGTCAACTGTGAACTATCGACTGTGGACTAATAACATTGGACAATTAAAATGGATTAAAATATTGATTATAACATATGAAACTAAACAATTCTTCAAGTTGCCACTTGATTTCATCTTAAACCTCATTTGTATCTTGACGATTACAATCTGCGTTCAAACCTTTCATGATTCTTGAAAACACCTCAATCGATAGGATGAATCAACCGCACTTCATTGACGGAAGGAAAGATTTATGCATATAGTTATGCACTCGAGAAACTCTCGGCAACTGAGTAAAAGTTTAACATGTAGCCGCGTCAGATCCTTTGACATTTATTAGCAAAAATAACTTTGTGATCCCTTTTTAATGTAGCCAATTTTGTCATAGCTCCAGCAAGTCAACTTCGACTTTTCATTCGAAGTAGCCTTACTATAATCCTGATATATATACAATTACCCTTTTGATACCGGAGAATTCTTTTATATTCCACCATATTACCAGCAGACGTACCAGCAATCTCGCTGCTTTTTGGCTTAAATCTCTCTGATAAATCATTATATTTATTCATTGAAACCCTATCATATACTCATCCGCATCTTATAACGAGAACTACCATAACAATTATCGGGAATCAGCAATCAGTACTTTGAAAACTCACAACATATCTACATCAACAGTTATATGTATGACATTTATCTCTTAGAATTATGATCTCTCATTCTGAAATTCTGAAAGCACTCAGTCACAAATCAATACTCTGAATGTTGAAAAAGCTGAATGAAGCAGCAGAAACTGTAGATAACCGTAAACAACCATAATCATCGAAAGTTTGATGATAAAGATTAGTATGTTGGAAAAGCTCAGAAAAGTTGGAACTGGAAAGCGGATTGAGCTAACCATAAAGGAAACCAAGGAGAAATACAAGTAACATACCCTAAATTCATAGAACCCAGATAAATCTAGATCCGTTGAAATCTTTAGAGAATATCTTGCTCTGAAGTCATGTTAAAATCTTGCGGAAAATCTTTCTCCATCAACCATCGAACTTAGAAATTCCAAAATATCATCATCAATATCTTCGATATTTCTGAGGATATTTTCATAAATATTCTCGTCCGAAATTATATACCTCTTCGTGCTTCCTGTGTATCATTATATTGGAAACATTCAATAGAAAATTTAGTACTGAAAAGCAGATTATGCGAAACTATGAAGAACGCCGTGGACAAATCGTAAAGAATAAGTTTGACTTCAAAGAATCCAAATGATTCTGTTTCTGATGAAATCTTTAGCGAATACCTTGCTTCCGAATCTAAACCTTTACGGATAAATCTTCTTCATCATCCATCGATATTAGAAATTCCAAGATATCATCGTATTTTTCATTATAAATATCCTCCATATTTCTGAAGATATTTTTATAATTATTCTTATCTGAAATCATTAATCTTTTCGTGCTATCAGCATTACATCATATAGAAACTGTTAGTTTCTATATTCTGTAAACTTTCGAGCTTAAAATATGAATGTTATTAACGTAATATTGGGAACTGATGCATGAGTTAGTATAATATAATGACACTTGATCAACGTGATTATATTACAGTAATTCATGTTGAGTTCCTAATGGAACGTGATGATTCACAGAACATACCGTTATCATGTGCCATTTACATGACTCTTACATTCTACTCAATCTCCAAACATATTAAGAACATATCTTCTTAAATAGTTCTATCTTTCCGTATATTCTGGTAATTTGACAAATCAAATCATGACATTACGATTTCCTTTTTAGAACATTAACAATGTTCATTCCGAAGTTTATATCTGCGAATTCTGAACCATTACAAGCGGTGTTTGATCACAAGAAGAAGAAACGAAGGGACAAAGCTCCAAAATATAAGAGAAAATATAAATCCCAATAACAACACGGAGGTTACAAACCGTGGATAGTAATACGAATAACAATATAAAGACATGGTATAATTAAGAATAGTATTACCCCAAGGTAATAATAGGAGTAAACAGATTCTTCTGGTGGAAGATTGAAAAGAAGGATGAGAGAAATGATAATTAAGAAAACATCAAGGATTAGAACTGTATTAAGCAATTTCACAATCCTTTAGATGTACGAACTAAGAAAGAAAGTATTGGAATGGTGAAAATAATGAAACGGATGAAGTTCATTTATAGTGGAAATATCAGACAGAGTAATCGAGGCAGATCACCGTATTTAAATATGAAGATCTTAATTTCCATAAATCGCGAAGAATCAGATCTTATAGATTTCAAAGATTTTCTTCAAATCCCTTGAATTCCGGAATTCAACCAAGACAACGTCAAAAGCTAAGACGCACCTTATTTTCTAAATTCCACTATGACTACGTCAAAAGTTAAATCTCTATCTAAATATGTTGTGACAGCTTCATTCGCACGCTTTGATTAATCAAATCATTTTATCCATATTACTCAATGATGATAAAACTCTATTTATCAACTTATATTCATCATAAAAACATTTTTATTGTTAACCGTGACCATCTCACTCAAATTTCGGGACGAAATTTCTTTAACGGGTAGGTACTGTGATGACCCGGGAATTTCCGATCAAATTTAAACTTTAATCTTTATATATTTCTGACACGATAAGCAAAGTCTGTAATGTGAAGTCTCAAAAACTTTGAACTGTGCTCATATACTCAATTGAACTTCGACCATTGCCGACGATTCATGAACAATTGTTTGTAAATGAATATATATATAAATGTAAGGTTATATGATAATTTAAAATAATAAAATATAAACTAAACCTTGGAATTATTTATGTAAAACAATAACTAAGTTACTATTAAAATGAATACTTATATATAAATATAATTCCTATACATAACTAATATTGTATGTAATATATATAAAATATATAAATATAAAATATGCAGGATATATTATTAATATATTAAATATAATTATAAATTATAATATAGTTCTTATATTAATAAATATTACTTTCATTAGTAATATTAATACTAGTATTATTAACATTATTAATTTAATACATAAAATAAAAGTATGAGAATTAATAAACATAATTTGTTGTATCAACATTATTAATATTACTCTCATTACTAGTATCAATATTAATATCAGTATTATTATTTGTATTATTAAGATATATATTAGATAGATATGAAAAATGAAATAGGTAACTTGTGGTTATTAGTAATATTATCAAGTACTATCATTAAAAATCATAATTTTCATTTTTATCATTAATAATATGATCATTACCATTTTCATAGTTATTATTATAATTACCATTATTTATTATCATTAATATTAGTATTAGTGATATTATTATCATTATTATTATTTCTATTATTATTATTTCTATTATTATTATTATTAATATTATTTTGATTTGTACTATTATTATTATTATTTTCTATTATCAGTATTTTCTATAACACTTTGTTGTTTGATATTAACATTATTAATATTAAGATTAATTCTTTTATCATTATTGGTATATTTATTATTAATCTTTATATTTACATTTTGTAGTCAATAATTCAGATAGAAACAAATTGATTGGAATTAAAAACAGAAAAACTTGTACGAATCAGTGGAAAACTCACTATCTGATTCCTCTTTGTTTTATTTTATTTATTTATTTTGTCTTCTCCATCTAAATGGAATATCCTTGTCGACAATCAGTTAAGGGTCGGTTTCAATTGTCAATTACAAACATTAAGTGATCAATTATCTTACAGAATCACTCAATTATCCTATAAGATCCCTTACGTACTGAAATTCGTAATTTAAAAACAAAAAAAATAAAAACACCATAGGTTTCGACCTCTGTTCCTGTCTCAGCTTTCAAATGTTTCAAAAATGAATTTAATTTCAAAATGTATTAATGCTATATTGTTAGGAATCATCTATGTAAAATCTCTGTAAAATATCAAGGCTCAATTCTTCCAAACAAAGTTTGATTATCGAGTCAAAGTTATGTTTCAAAAAAAGTCAACTTATTTTCTTCAGATAAATTTGAACTTTCTGTTTCGATTTAAATAAAATTGATGTTTGAGAAAGTTTGTAGGAGAGATTTCAAGTCTTTTTCGTGTTATACATATTGACTGAAACGTACTATAATTCGAAAATGGATTTAAGCTTCATCGTGTTCTTCAGCCAAATTTTTACAGCTTCATTTATTTAATTATTTTTATTGTTTTAATTGATTACAAACATAAACAATTGATTCTGTTCGGTTTAGTGTTTTTAAATATATCACATATATTGGTTTGATGATTGAAATCAATCCTCTGGTTAATTCGATTGTTTCTGGGTTGGGAGAAGAAGGGAAAACAGTTTGATATGGGTTATAAAAATTAAACTGGGTTTCAAATCAGAAAAATGAAAACAGACGGCTGGTTAGAGGTGTTGTGGGTCGAGTAGGAGGTTGCGGGTTCGAGCCCATCTTGGGCAGTTCTTTTTAGAGAAAATTTTCAAGGGTATACTCTTTTCTTTTCTTTTCATTTCTAATATTATTATTATTATTATTATTATTATTATTATTATTATTATTATTATTATTATTATTATTATTATTATTATTATTATTATTATTATTATTATTATTATTATTATTATTGTTGTTGTTGTTGTTGTTACTATTATTATTAATTATAATCGATGTTATTACAAGTATTAAAACTATTATTATTATTAATACTAATATAGGTATTATTATTATTATTACGATGAAGGATTATTATTATTAGGTATTATAAGTTTATGAACTAAAATCTTATGAGCTTAAATAAGTTAAGTAAGTATATAGTTATAAAATTTATATTGAGTAGGATATGAGTAACACAGCTATAGTCATGTGTATGATAATCAAAGTATTTATATATATTTGTATGTACAGACTTCAAACCGTTAAGGTTCTAAGATTTTAGAATATTATGAAGAATGTTATGACGTAAAAGTAATGTAACAAAGTTATGAGCTAAGTAATATAATTAAGCTTAAGTAAAATTCATGATTTAAAAAGTATGGTTACAAATGTTAATTCGAAACTTCGAATACGAAATTAATATTTTGCTAAATGATATTAAGCATATATAAATTTATGGAGTTAAAAACTATGGATAAATTATGATTTAAGCGAGCTATTAATTATCATTATCATTATCATCAAAATTATTACTAACACTAACTGTAGTAATAATTAGTATTATCAATATTATTATCATTTTTTATTATTATTATTAGTATCATTATTATTATTAACATAACTAGTAGGTACATAAAATAATATTTAAAACAAATAATTTAACTCTATAATTATAGTTTAATAAGTATTAATTAATTATTTAAGATATATAAAATAAATATATTTAAGTTATTTATTAAACATAGCATACGAATTATTAAATATAACAAGTATATTAATATTGTTAAAATATGAACTTGTAATATGTTTTAATACAGATATGAATAATATAGGTTCGTGAATCCGAGGCCAACCCTGCATCGTTCAGTTGTTCAATATAGTCATATGTATTTTTACTACAAAATACATTAGGTGAGTTTCATTACTTCCCTTTTAAATGCTTTTACAATATATATTTTTGGGACTGAGAATACATGCGATGTTTTTATAACTGTTTTACGAAATGGACACAAGTAATTGAAACTACATTATATGGTTGAATTATTGAAATCGAATATGCCCCTTTTTATTAAGTCTGGTAATCTAAGAATTAGGGAACAGACACCCTAATTGACGCGAACTCTAAAGATAGATCTATCGGGCCCAACAAGCCCCATCCAAAGTACCGGATGGTTTAGTACTTCGAAATTTATATCATGTCCGAAGGAGGATCCCGGCATGATGGGGATATTCTTATATGCATATTGTGAATGTCGGTTACCAGGTGTTCAATCCATATGAATGATTTTGTCTCCATGTGTGGGACGTATATTTATGAGAAATGAAAATCTTGTGGTCTATTAAAATGATGGAAATGATTATTTATGTTAAACTAATGAACTCACCAACCTTTTGGTTAACACTTGAAAGCATGTTTATTCTCAGGTATGAAAGAAGTCTCCCGCTGTGCAATTGCTCATTTAAAAGATATTACTTGGAGTCATTCATGACATATTTCAAAAGACGTTGCATTCGAGTCGTCGGGTTCATGATTATTATTATTTAGTCAATTATAGTTGAATCTATTATGAAATGATTTGCATATCATCAATTTCCGATATAAAGCAAGTTGTCTTTTAAAAACGAATGCAATGTTTGTAAAATGCATCATATAGAGGTCAAGTACCTCGCGATGTAACCAACTATTGTGAATCGTTTGAAATCGATATGGACTTTGTCCGGATGGATTAGGACGGGTCCTTTCAGGATCATCATCTCGATTGTTCATTATTTGAAGTGTCTTCAGGAATTTCGAAAGTTTTGAACATAGATTGTAATCGTTAATATACCTATGATGTTCTAACACAGTTTTGAAGTCAAAGTATAGCTTTGAAAGATTTAGGAATCTAAGAATGATAATACCGTTTATATCTCGAATTGGATTTTGATTTGTCAAAAATCAGAATTCGTAATCAATTTTTGGATGAGAATGGTTGTTTTGATTTTTATGAAAGAATGTATATTGTTGAGAAAATAGTGAGTATAGTTGATGATTGTTGAATCAGATTCGAAGAATGTAACATATTAATTGTGAATTTATATATCTCTCGGGTATTACCTACCCGTTAAGAAAAATTTTCACAATTAATATTTTGTACAAAAGAATTTTATTACAGTCTTTATGAAAATATATATGTGTATATTCTCTTTAGATGTAACATAGATTTAATGAGTTAATATTAAATTAAACTCATTTGATTTACGGTTGAAACTGGAATTGAGTAATCCTTTAGAAATCACATAAGTATTTCTTCAATGATATTATGAATCAATACTTTGTTATTTCTTGATGCATAATGTTGGTTTTTGTGAAAATCTTGTGAACTTCGCAAGATACGAATGATGTTGTCTGAAAAGTTTCGAGTACGTCGATGATGAAAGTGTAAAATCAAACGTGTATCTGAATAATACACTTGGTTTATTATGAATTGGAATTTATTGAATTGAGACAGAGATTATAGTTAATGATGGTTATGTTGCGAACGAAGGACGTACATCATTGCATATTAATAATATGAATCAACCGAGTAGTTAAGATTCACACATAATAGCGAAGATATTTATTATGGTTTAGAAATTTATATATATAAGATATACATATAAATCCTTTAGTGGAAATGAGTTAACACTTCATATCTTGTTGATATGACATACTTGTTGTTGATTTGTAATAATGTCCATGGTGATTCTTGAACTATCGGAGCTTGTGATGTTATAGGTGCTGCTGATTCTAATGATACTGACGGCACTGCCTGTGCTGATGGTGCTAACGGTACTATTGATGATATTGGTAAAACAAGTCTAACTTGAAAATCACACACCATTCTTGTCAGGGTTTCTACTCTTCCTTTTATCATTTCGGTCCACACGCTTGATTTATGGATAAGGCTAGAATAGACAATCTCTAAGACTTTAGAGATTTCATATTCGCCGTAAAAGGTTTCTCCAATGAAGTGATAGATTAATACTTCACCGGTTATTGTTGTTGGTATTCTATGGTGCGTATGACGTTGAGACTTGAGGTACTGATCGTGATGTTGCGGTGTGGGATGCGGATGTTGTTGTTGTTGGTGGTGATGGTACTATTGGTGTTGCTGATGGTGATACTGGTTATGCTGCTGGTGCTGCTGCTGGCGTTTGTAACCTTTGCACCATATTTTCCAAAGCCACTACCCGAGCGTGAAGTTCGTTGACTTCTTCTATTACACCGGGGTGATTGTCGGTTCGGACGAGCGGATAAATAAAATCTAGAATTTGATGTAGCATATAATTGTGACGAGATACTCTGGAAATGAGAGAAAAAATGGTGTTTCGGATAGGTTCGCCGGTAAGTGCTTCAGGTTCATCGCCAAGAGGGCAATGTGGTGGATGGAAGGGATCACCTTCTTCTTGTCTCCAATGACCAAGTAGACTACGAACCCATCCTCAATTCATCCAGAATAGATGATGGCTGATTGGTTGATCCATTCCGGTCACACTTCTTTCGGAGCTTGAGTGGGATTCCATTTCAGAATCCGAGGGACTTGAACTAATGACGAATTCCATTTCGTACGATTGAATAAAGGATTTACTTTCAATATGAAATGATTTTCGGCTATCAGATGGTATTCTAATTACATAGAATATCTATATATATAGAGCAAAAGATTTCGTAGATTACGGAGGAATTTACGGAATATGTTAGGCAAAGTTTACAGTAACAGATACGCTAAGATATGAATTAGCAGATACGCTAAGATATAAATTTTGTCTATACACTATTCATGCAATCAATGCAGTAAAATGTATCTAGACTAAAAATGATAAGCAGGTAATTTCCGACAAAAATGATAATCAAAACTTTTGACATGCAGACACGGTCGAAGTCCAGACTCACTAATGCATCCTAACGACTATCAGTTAGACACACTAATGCAGACCTGGTTCGCTAAGACCACCGCTCTGATACCACATGAGACGACCCGTCCTAATCCATAAGGACGAATATAATAACATATGATTACATCGCGAGGTATTTGACCTCTATATGATACATTTTACAAACATTGCATTCATTTTAAAAAAAAAAACAACCTTTCATTTCATCAAAAGTTGACAGGCATGCATACTATTTCATAATATTCAACTTATAAATGACCTAGTATGTCATTTACTTAATAATAATCTCTATTGAACTCAACGACTTGAATGCAACGTCTTTTGAAATATGCCATGGATGACTCCAAGTAATATTTTTAAAATGAGCAAATGCACAGCGGAAGATTTCTTTCAAACCTGAGAATAAACATGCTTTAAAGTGTCAACCAAAAGGCTGGTGAGTTCTTTAGTTTATCATAATCATTCATTTTCATCATTTTAATAGACCACAAGATTTCATATATTGTCATGCGTAACTCGTGAATTAAAATTCATTCATATGGTGAACACCTGGTAACCGACCTTAACAGGATGCATATAGAATATCCCCATCATTCCGGGACTCTCATCAGACATGATAAATCGAAGTACTAAAGCAGTTCAAATTCTCTAACTGGAGCTTGTTAGTGCCTATAGATCTATCTTTAGAATTCGCGTCAATTGGTGGTAATTATAATAAACACCAATTCTTAGGCTACCAAGCTAAAAAAGGGCATATTCGGTTTGATAATCCAACCATAGAATGTAGTTTCGATCACTTGTGTCTATTACGTAAAGCATTTATAAAAGCAGCGCGTGTATTCTCAGTCCCAAAAATATATATTGCAAAAGCATTTAAAAAGGGAGCAAATGAAAATCACAATACTGTATTTCGTAGTAAATATACGTATAACGTCATTGAACAAGTGCAAGGTTGGCCTCGGATTCACGAACCTAAATTAAGTATATATATTTATATGTTGGTTAATATTTGTCTAACATTTTAAGTCAAGTCATAGTGTACCACAATCCTAATGCTCGAGAATAATATGCAAAAGTCAACAAAAGTCAATTTGACTCAAAAATGATTTTCGAAAATTTATACATGATTATTATATAGTTTAAATATCGTCGTTTTATATTTTTCAATATATATTTTTTTAACAGATTTATTAGAGTGAATAATATAATTCAGTTATTAATAAATAGAATTTCATATTAAAATTTATAAAAATATACTTTTATATATTTTAATTAATAAAATTTATAAAATTCATTTAATATCATAAAAATAATATGATAGATTTTATTAATGTAATTATATTACACGTAGAATATCTTTGTATCGTAAATTTATTAGATAAAATAATATCGATAATAATAATAAGTAAAAGTTACATTATTTTGTAATGATAATTATTGTTATTCTATTAATAAATATATCAATATTTATATTTACTAAAAATGATATTATGATAAAATAATAACTCTAATTATGATAACTTTAATATTTACGCTACTTTTTAATATTAGCTTTAAAATAATAATTTTAATTTAAAATGATAATAATAATGATATTTTATAATAACAATGTCATTTCTATTAAAATGGTAATGATAGTTTTAATACTAATAATACTTTTAATAATAATAATAATGATAATGATATTTTTATCTAAATCAATATCTTACGATATTTTAATTTCATCATGATACCTATACTCATTATTTCCTAATCGATTCGTTTAATAGCTTTTAATCGTCTTTTATATCACGTTTATATTAATGATAATAATAGTAATCATAATAATTAGATGTTACTAATATTAGTTTTAATTATAGTAATACTAATAATAATAAATATTATGATAATATTAAGGATAATAATAATAATACTACTAATTATAACCTTAACGATAATAACGATAGTAATAATAATAAAAATAACAATTTTTAATGATAATACCTTTTATTGATAATAATAATAATAATAATAATTAAAAACTATAACGACGATAATAACGACGATAATAATAATCATTTTTAATAATAATACAAAAATTCAATTGACTATAACTTCTAATCCGTTCATCGAAACCATTCGATATCTAAATGAAAAGTTCTTAATTTTTCGCTAGCTTTCCAACGACATGCATATCTTATACCTAATCTCAACCGCATATATCAAAAATACAAGCATGCATAATCCTATATACTCGAGCACTAGTCAGGGATACACTATTAATATATAAAAGTTAAGTTATGAGTGCTCACGTATCAATATTGAGATTCAATATTGCAGGAAAGGTACGTAGATGCAAATGAGATGATAAACACTAAATTGACCTCACGAGCATACCCATGAACCATACCCATCACCTCTATAGCTACAATCCATAAGTTCTTTAGCCCTATCCTACTCGCAACACTTGTTTGAAAAGCACGTGAACAGCACTCCGTCGTAGTATTTTATGTAAATATTATTACTAATAATAATACTACTAATATAATTAATAATAATATTAATAATTATAATAATAATAATATAAATAAAATGAATATATTATGGAGTATTATAGACAGAGGATAGATAAGATATATGTGTGTGTGTTTATATCAAACTGGAACTCGACTTTATAATACATGTCCTGATTTTGCACCTCATGCGATCGCATGGGGTCTCTTCTTTGTTTTCATGCGATCGCATGAAGGTGATGTCCAGCTCACAAACCACGAATCAAAACTGCTGACACTCTCAAACTTATTACATGCGTAGTAGTTATTATGTGTATATATTATTTTAATAAATAATATATTTAATCTTTAGAATTATTTAAATATTATATTATATTTATGTGTGTAGTAAAAATGAAATTTTTACTAAAATGACTCTTACGTTGTCACTCGACTCATGTACCACTTTCGGTTTTTCGAGCGCACTTTCGTACGTTTAGAACACTAGCCTTTTACATTATGCGACATGTACTTTAATAATAATTTAACTTATTTATCAAAAATTTACTTTATGAAAATGTATCTTATAGAATTTTAGCGTCGTGGTCATTTGCTTCTATAAATCAATGACTCGTTGTTTACCAAAATATATTATTTTAAATTAGGACGTTTTATGACTAAGTTACTATATATATATATTTTTATTTAGAATCGTAAATTTGTACATAATAAATATATTTGAATTATTTTAACTAATGATATAATATTTAGTCTTTCAAAACCAAATATATTTCAAAATTCGTTTTATATAATTTCACTCGTTTTATATAATAGTAGTTATTTTACCAATAATGTTTTTAATATGAAAACTAAATAGTCGGTTTATCGAGGGACACAAGTTAATCAAAGTAAAGTACACTTTTGAAATTTAAACGAAAATGATTACTAACTTTTGACTAACTCTCGTTAATGATACATTTGTAAATCACTTTTACCAAATATTCCGGATACCGTTAAAAAAGAAAGGTTTTCTAAATCAAAGTGGACCTCTCAACAGAGACTCGTAATCATAATTCAATGTATCTGATAAATCAATCATTTGAAATTATCTTCTAATTCCATCGATAATCATATTGAAACAAATACGTTCACGTAAAGTATTATATGTTTAATACTTTGTTAACGTTCTCAAGTTATAATATATATACATATACATACATATACATATTCATATTCAATTATATAATGGCTCGTAAATCGTCGGAATTTGGTCGAGTTTAAATGAATGTATAAACATAGTTTAAAATTCTTGAGATTTAACTGAACAAACTTTGCTTATCGTGTCGAAATAATATAAAGATTGAAGTTTAAATTTGGTCAGAAATTTCTGGGTTGTCACATTTGGGAATCCGAAGAGTTTGTTTTGGTGTATCTTCCTGCTTATCATGCGGCTTGGATTACGAGGACGTAATCCGGTTCAAGTGGGGGAGAGTTGTAAGATCCTGTTTTCCCAGTTGGTTTGGACTCCGTCCAAAAGGGTGGGACGCCGTCCTGTTTTGCACGGCTGGACGCCGTCCAATGTGACGCCGTCCAGATGAACTGATGGGCCAGCTGTTTTGTTTTTAGATATTTAAAAAGGGTATTTTGGTATTTTTACATTATGGACGACTTTAAGGCCTCAAGATCAGTTTGGTGGGTGACTTAACTCCTTTTTCATCTACCACATCCTTTTCACTTCAATTCTAGAGAGAGAGGAGGTTTTAGTGTGAGAAAGCTCAATCCAAAGAGGAAGAAGCTAGTTTCGGGTTTAAGCACAAGTTCTAAAGTTGTTCCCTACGTCTAAAGTTGTCCAAACTCCGTGTTTTGAGTTTTAATTGATTTATGGCTAGGGTTTGTACTTTTGAGACTTGTAAGACCCATTTGGGGGTTAAATGGGGTGAATTTGGGTTAAATTGGTGCATGAAAATCCCAAGGCTTGCAATCTAGGGTTTGGCCTTGAATTTGGTGTTTGAAGGTGTTAATTTTATTGTTAAAACACTTGTACACTTGTGAATTAGTGTAAGTTTGTTAATGGGTTCAAGTTTGACCAAATTTGTGGGTCTAAGTGTTAAAATGGGTAAAATGGGTAATGGTTGACCTAATTGGGTGAGATGGGTATGAAATACCCTAAGTTGAGTTAGTTGGGGTTAGTAGACTCTAATCACTAGCTTATAGCGATTAATGATGAGTCTTGGCCTTAAATGGGTGGTTTTGTGTAAATTGGTCATTTAATGCATTTGGGTCATTAAATGCTCAAGAGTTAAGTGTTGGTGGTTGGCTCCACAAGTTTGTGTATTGAATGTGTACTTAATGTATTAGGTACTTTACTTTGAAGCGTACGGAAGTGTTTAATTATCATCGACGTGTTAAGATGAGTGGAATAATTATGCACGTATGTATATAATGTATTTAATTGCTTGATTGACATGTGGAATAGTCGCGGTGTTTAAGACAACACATTGTCATGGGAGTGGAATTGTCGCGGTGTTCAAGACACCACTCATTTGGTTTGATTGACATGTAGAATAGTTGCGGTGTTTAAGCCAACACATTGTCATGGGAGTGGAATTATTGTGGTGTTCAAGACACCACTCATTGGTTTGATAGACATTTGGAATAGTCACGGTGTTTAAGACAACACATTGTCATGGGGGTGAGTTAGTCGCGGTGTTTAAGACATCACCTGGAGGATTAGTGATTACGCGGTCTAAGTAACACTAATGGGCGTTATGAACTCCGACGGTCTTTCGCGAGTACCGTTCCCTTGTACGATTGGTTAACCATGGTTGTGTGAATTTTGTATTAGCATATTTAATTGTGATCCATATGCTTTTGGTGTTGCTAGCTTATTGCGAATTGCGGGTATTAGTTTATGTATAATGTTTACGTAGGTGTCGAATTGCTAGCTTGTATGCAGTATTGTGAAAGTGATTGCAAGTAAGTAGGTTATATATGTATATGTATAATTATTGCACTCACTAAGCTTTAGCTTACCTTCTCGTTGTTTACCTTTTTAGGCTCCGGCGTGGACAAGGGCAAAGGTATTTGTTTGGACTAGTAGAGGCTCTCGGGGGTTTAGCTTTTTGGAAGTTCAGCCAAGATGTGGGTAGTTTAACCCCAAACACCATTCTCTAGGTGTCGTTTAGAATTTAAACTCTTATGGTCGAAACTTGTATTTTGAATGAAATTTGTAGAACGGCCTATGTGGGCCCGATGTTGTATAACCCGGTTTTATTGTGGAAACTTCGTAGTTTTACTTAATATGAATTGTTGTGAAGGTCGTTTCGTTTAAAAATGTCGGGAAGCGGGTTTTCCGCTCGTTTAAGTTGGAACCGAGGTTAGAATCTGGCAGTGCATTTGGACGCCGTCCAGAGCATCTGGACGCTGTCCTGGTCTTCTCTGTTGGACGGCGTCCAGATAACTGGACGCCGTCCAGATAACTGGACGCCGTCCAGATGTATTGGTTCAGAAATTTTTTTAAGCGTGTTTTTGGAATAACGAAGTCGGGTCGTTACATATGTAAGACAAATGCCCATTTATTAGAGGTAACATACTAGCATTTTTGTTAACCATAATCCATAATGTTGCATGGGATCCTAACATAAGCACCAACTTTAGACAACCATTAACCAAAAAGCAAAAAGGTGTCCCCCTTATCCCCTCCCATAACGCACGGCCACCACCACCATGTCACACCCTCACCTTCTATAAATACCAAGCTTATTCATCCCATTTCACACTTTATCTCATTCACAATTTACACACACTTACTCTCTAATTCTCTCTCTAGTCTTTCTCACTCTAAAAGTGTAAGTTTTAAACTTTCTTCTTCTTCTTCTTCCCGTCTCATTCATGACATCATCATCATCAAAGGGTCTAGCTCTTTAGCTTTTAGATCTTGTTATATCTTGTAGATTCAAACTTGGATTTGAATCCTCCAAGAACATGGAAGATTCAAGCTTTCTATCTTTGAATCTTCACTTATTTTGTTAGATCTAAATCTTGTAGCTTTTAATCTCTTTATTTTGTTGTAAAGATTCAAACTTGTGTTTGTAATCTTCATGTAACTTGAAGATCTAGCTTTATGCTTTAAGATCTTCAAGAACAACCAAGAATCAAGCTTTCTAGCTTTGAATCTTTATTTCTTTTGCTGGATCTGAGTTTTCTAACTTATGATCTCATTAATTTGTTATAAAGATCAAAACTTGTGTTCTTGATCTTCATGTAACTTGAAGATCTAAGCTTTATGCTTCAAGATCATCAAGAACACCAAAGATTCAAGCTTTCTAGCTTTGTAATCTCATAACTTGTGTGAAAAGGATCCAAGTTCTCTAGCTTAGGGTTCCATTACTTTATTTGATCAAGTTTGTGTTCATACTTGTTTGATTGAAGGAAAGTTTGTAGCTTTAGTTGTAAATAGAACTTGTATTTGTGTTAAGACTGAGAATATGATGTAACCTTGGTTCATTATCCTTCTAAAACTCTTAAGTGAGTTGTATTCTTACTTGGTCTTATCATATTGTGTGTTGATGGTTGAACCTTGGTCAGAGTAATGCTAACACATCAATGAGTTGTACACTTGAAGCTACAAGCATCAAGGATGAGAACCGTGATGAGCATCAAGCACCAAGAATCCCACCGGAGCACTTGTTTGCTGTTTTTCAGGTTCTGATCAGACACTCTGGGCTTCTGGAAAGTTGATTTTCAGATATTTCGTTTCGAATAGATGACTTTTCGTTTAGGCCTCGCCTAAATCCGATATACGGTTTAGGTTTTATAGCCTTCCGAAAGTCACTATGCCTTTGTAACGTTGTGCTGAAATTTCTGACCTACTTTCACTTTAACCATCGCCACGGTCAAACGAAGATGATTTAGGTTCTTAAAATTTGTCAGCAGTTAGAGGACTCACATACGGAGCCTTGGCCACTGACTACGCATCTTTTCGATTTGTATAGAGGTCGTAACTGCTGTCCAAAGTCAGCCTTTTGTTTCGATCTCTATTCTTGTTACACTTACCTTAGCTTTGATGAATGATGATGATGTTGATGGTGACACTTAAACGTAATTTATTCACTTTTAAACTTTTGGGGACAACATACTGACCTAGTGACCTTTGACTTAGGTTGACGACCTTTCGGACCGACTTACTACCTGCATACGTTTCATATCGACTTTTACTGCTTACTCACTGTGAGTTATAGCATCTCTTTACTACTTTTACTATTTTTGGGACTGAGAATACATGCGCTTTTTACATTTTACATACTAGACACGAGTATTTAAACTTTATATATGTGTGGGTTACAAAACGGCACAAAGATTCCCCTTAGCTCGGTAACGTTTAATCATTGGTTTCCTAACCGTGAATGCGAATCTTAGATATGGATCTAAAGGGTTTGACAACCCCACTCGAGCTAGTCGCGCTAGCAGACAATGGGTGTTTAATAATTCGAGGACAAACGCACTCGTCAAGTACACTTTTAGGGGGTGATATACATACGTTAAGTCTAGTTACCGGCTGCCCACGGTTAAGCATATACTTTTCACATTGATTTAAACTACTGATTGAAGCACTGAAATCTCGTGGTCTATATTACTTTACTGATTAAAAACTATAGCTCACCAACATTCGTGTTGACTTTTAAACATGTATTTCTCAGGTGGTTAGACGATGATGCTTCCACTGTTAGACTTGCTATCTTGGTGTTATAGACTTGCTGTTATGGACCTGATGCATTAGATTTTCACTGCATTACTTAGAGATGTCTCAATCATGAAACTTTTATTTTGCATTCGTAACTTATGTTATTTTCAAACAAAGGCTTTGTAATGACCTTTGGGTCACATACTTATGTTAACGCGTCTATTCATAGGGAGCATGTTATCTTTTGTAAAACGCTATCTTTTTATGAATGCAAAACTGGGTTTCAAACAGTATATAGTGTTTGACCTTGTAATGATCCTGTTGCTAATGAACCGTACACGATGGTTTTGTACGGGGTGTCACATTTGGTATCAGAGCCTTGGTTGTAGGGAATTAGGTTGCATTAGTGAGTTTAGACCAGACCGAGTAGGATTCACTAATAGGACTAATCTACAACTTGCTCGTTTACTTGTTACTGCTTAGTGCCGTATGATCTTGCTGCATGCTACTGCATACCCTTACTGCTATGTGAACTTGTTACTGCATGCTACTGTCTGCTTTCGATTGCATGTTACTTTGTTTAGTACTGTTATTTTTGCCATGCTATGTACTGAGGTAGACGATCTAGGTTACTGTAGTGCCTGATTACGTGTTTGCTATATGTCTTACTGACATGGAAAAAGTTAATTTTCCTTGTTTTGATGTCGGACATGCCGCCCATGACCTTTGACTTCGAGAGTGACCCAGATACGTCTGCTACCTTGCCTACGACTGTTGCTGATTCACCGCTACCCTCCGGCGACTCCGGCGATTCTTCATCCAGAGATAGCAGATACGTGCTTGACCTGATAGACATCTCGGACGGAGGCGAGGATCCAGGGGAGATTCCAGCTCCACCCAGCCCTGGACTCTCGGGAGCACAGCACCATTTCGATGATGATGTGATTCCTGGGGGAAATGGAGACGGTCCTTTCCGTAACGAGCATGGACATTGGTCTAGACGCAACACTGATGGACGTGTTGTACCGATTCCACTAGGCAGATACCGAGGAGGATTCTGAGGAGGAACCTGAGGAGGAGCCCGTGCAGCCGCCCTCTACCCCTCCGAAGAAGCGGTACCGTTTCGATGGTACTATTATTCCAGGGGTTAACGGAGGAAGACCGTTCGTGAACGCACATGGACAGTTGGTTAGGGTCACAGCCCGTAAGTGGGTCGTACCGTATCCTGCCGATCCATTCGTGCGTAAGACTGCCCGCACTGTGCCGTCTACATCTGCGTCATCTGGACCACCTGCACCACCTACACCACCAGCACCACCAGCATCCCCCGTCGTCGAGGAACTGGCAAGGGAAGTGCATGCCCTCCTTGCTAGGGTAACTGAGCTCGAGGATCAGATGTCCCACCTGATGGATATCATTTACCCACCCTCGCCCTAGGACTATTGTATTAGATTTCCTTATGTATTCCGTTAGTAGTTTCCTGTTTTTCATTTATGTATGGTACAAACCTCATGCCATTGTACGTAACTTTCTTATTATGAATAGAATTACTGTTGCTTAATTGTTGTACGGCGTTTTCTTTAAGTTATCACATGTTAGCTTTTGATGGTATCTGCTGCTGTTTGCCAGGCTTAGTTATCGTGTATTGTGTTGTTTCCGTACTGTTTACCTTATGCTATGACGTTACCGATTATGAGATTTTGACTTAAGTCGAAACTTTTGTTTGGAAGATCGATGGCTAACGGAAGAGGTCCGAGAGAAATCCCCATCGCACCTCAAATTGAGGAGATGATAGCGACTCGAGTAGCCGTGACTATAGCGAATGCCAACCCTGCTCCAGCTCCACCGGCTAACCCAGCTGTTCAGAATGGGTGTACTTACAAGTAGTTCCAGAGCTGCAAGCCCCACAATTTCAGCGGAACAGAAGGGCCAGTTGGGCTGACGAGATGGTTTGAAAAGTTGAAATCTGTGTTCCGTGTGAGTAACTTCTCCGAAAGGATTAAGACTAAGTTCGCATCATGCACTTTGTCGGATGGCGCTTGACTTGGTGGAATACGTTCGCCCAGGCTCAGGGAATTGACGAAGCTTATGCTACACCATGGGAAGAGTTTAAGAGGGCTATGATCGAGGAGTACTGCCCCAGAACAGAAATTCAGAAGATGGAAGCGGAGTTTTGGGAATTGAAAGTTGTAGCGACTGACCTTGATAGCTATAACCGAAGGTACTTGGAGTTAGCCCTGATGTGCCCCACAATGGTTACTCCGGAGTACAAGCGGATGGAGAGGTATCTGTGGGGTTTCCCCAAGGACATTTAAGGAAATGTCATTTCTTCGAAGCCAGCAAATGTCCCGAAAGCTATGCGCATGGCGCACAACCTGATGAATCAAATTACCCGCCAAGAGCCAGAGAAGGAGAAATCAGAATCGGGAGCTAGTAATGGGAAACGTAAGTGGGACAGAAACAAGGGAAAAGGTTTTGACCAGAACCCAGCTAAGAGGTACCCTAGCTCCAACCCTAACTACAAAGGTACCCTTCCTCAGTGTAAGAGTTACTACAAGCATTATACTGGATAATGCAACATAGTGTGTGAGAAGTGTAAAAGGATGGGACACATCGGCAGAGATTGTAAAAGCACCGCCGCAGCTGTGAGGACAAACAAAAATGGACCAAGGAAGTGCTATGAGTGCGGACAACAGGGCCACTTCATGAATGAATGTCCCAATAAGAAGAAGGATGGCGGACCAGCACGTGGAAGAGCCTTCAACATGAACGCAAGAGATGCCCACGAGAATCCTGACTTGGTTACAGGTACATTCACTATCAATAACCTATTAGCTTCTGTTCTGTTTGATACTGGTGCCAATAGGAGTTTTGTATGTAGACACTTTTGCTCTAAGATAGATTGGTCATTAGTTCCTTTGGAGGAGAGTATGCTTGTTGAGGTAGCCAATGGAATACATGAGAAAGTTGACCAAATTGGCCGAGGAGGTATTATAAACCTAGCTGGAGTGGAGTTTGAAATTTATCTAATAGCCATTAAATTGGGAAGCTTTGATGTGATTGTCGGTATGGACTGGTTATCCAAGGTAAGAGCCGAAGTTATCTGTGATGAGAAGATTCTTCGTATACCACGCGAAGATGGTGAGCCTCTGATCATTTATGGGGAGAGATATAGTCTGAAGTTGAACCTTATTAGTTGCTTGAAGGCACAAAAGGTTATGAAGAAGGGGTGTTTTGCTATTCTGGCACATGTGAAGAAGCTAGAAGTTGAAGAGAAGAGCGTGGATGATGTACGAATTGTGAATGAATTTCCCGACGTCTTCCCAGAAGAATTTCTGGGCCTACCCCCGCCGAGATCAGTAGAGTTTCAGATCGATCTAGTGCCAGGAGCTGCACCTGTAGCTCGCGCACCTTATCGACTTTGCACCTTTCCAACTACAAGAGTTGTAGAGTCAACTGCAGGAATTGCTAGACCGTGGATTTATCTGACCAAGTTCATCGCCTTGAGGCGCACCTGTTTTTTTCGTGAAGAAGAAGGACAGATCTTTCCGCATGTTTATCGATTATCGTGAGCTAAACAAGTTAATGATCAAGAATCGGTATCCCCTTCCTAGATTTGACGATCTTTTCGACCAGCTGCAAGGATCCAGTGTTTACTCCAAGATTGATTTGCGATCAGGTTATCACCAGTTGAGGGTGAAGGAGAGCGATGTGATGAAGACTGCATTCAGAATGCGATACGGTCACTATGAGTTTCTGGTGATGACATTCGGTTTAACCAACGCACCTGCCGTATTTATGAATCTCATGAATCGTGTATGCAAGCCATATCTGGATAAGTTCGTTATCGTCTTCATAGATGATATACTCATCTATTCCAAAAGTGAAACAGAACATGAGCAACATCTTTGACTCGTGCTAGAACTCTTGAAACAAGAGCAACTTTATGCCAAATTCTCTAAGTGCGAATTTTGGTTGAAGGAAGTTCAATTTCTCGGTCATATCGTGAGCGATCAGGGTATCAAAGTTGATCCCGCAAAGATCGAAGCTATCAGCAAGTGGGAAACCCCCACTACTCTGACTCATATCCGCCAATTTTTAGGCCTCACCGGTTACTATCATAGATTCATCGAAGGTTTCTCTTTGATTGCGCGTCCTTTAACTGCATTAACTCATAAGGGGAAGAAGTTCGTTTGGGAAACCGAACAAGAATCGACATTCCAAACCCTGAAGCAGAAGTTAACCACCGCTCCTATTCTGTCCCTTCCTGAAGGCAGTGATGACTTCGTTGTGTATTGTGATGCCTCCCGACAAGTCTTTGGGTGTGTATTGATGCAACGGAAGAAGGTTATTGCTTACGCCTCTCGACAACTAAAGATTCACGAGCGAAACTACATTACTCACGATCTAGAACTTGGAGCTGTTGTCTTTGCACTCAAACTATGGAGACACTATCTGTATGGAACCAAGAGCACTATCTTCACCGACCACAAATGAAAGGACCCGTCCTAATCCATTTGGACAAATACATTACATTTGGTTACATCGCGAGGTACTTGACCTCTATATGATACATTTTACAAACATTGCATTCGTTTTTAAAAGACAAACTTTCATTTCATTGAAAGTTGACGGCATGCATACCATTTCATAATATATCCAACTATAATTAACTTAATAATAATCTTGATGAACTCAACGACTCTAATGCAACGTCTTTTGAAATATGTAACGAATGACTCCAAGTAATATCTCTAAAATGAGAAAATGCACAGCGGAAGGTTTCTTTCATACATGAGAATAAACATGCTTTAAAGTGTCAACCAAAAAGTTGGTGAGTTCATTAGTTTAACATAAATAATCATTTCCATCATTTTAATAGACCACAAGATTTTCATTTCCATTTCTCATAAATATACGTCCCATGCATAGAGACAAAAATCATTCATATGGATTGAACACCTGGTAACCGACATTAACAAGATGCATATAAGAATATCCCCTATCATTCCGGGACATCCATCGGACATGATAAAAACAACATCGAAGTACTAAAGCATCCGGTACTTTGGATGGGGTTTGTTAGGCCCAATAGATCTATCTTTAGGATTCGCGTCAATTAGTAGATCGGTTTACTAATTCTTAGGCTACCAAGCAAAAGGGGCATATTCGGCTTCGATCATTCAACATATAATGTAGTTTTGATTACTTGTGTCTATTTCGTAAAACATTTATAAAAGCGCATGTATTCTCAGTCCCAAAAATATATATTGCAAAAGCATTTAAAAAGGGAGTAATGAAACTCACGATAATGTATTTTGTAGTAAAAATACATATGACGGCATTGAACAACTGAACAATGCAGGGTTGGCCTCGAATTCACGAACCTATATCAGTTATATATATATTAACACATATAATCACAATCGCACAAGTTATATATATATATATATATATATATATATATATATATATATATATATATATATATATATATATATATATATATATATATATATATATATATATATATATATATATATATATATATATATATATATATATATATTCAATTGTTTATATATGTTCTATATATATATATATGTTAATAACAAATTTTATTGTATTAATAATAATGTTAAAAATAATAATATTAATGTTAAAAATAACAATAATAATGATGATAATAATGATAATTATTATTTTAATAAAGATAATAATAAAAATAATAGTAATGAAAGCAAAATGATAATGATAAAAATAATAATAATTCTAATAATAATAATAATGTTAATTCTAATAATAAATATGATAACTTTTATAAAAAAAATTAGTTTCAATAATAATACTACTTACATTAAAAATGATAATAATAATAATAATAATAATAATAATAATAATAATAATAATAATAATAATAATAATAATAATAATAATAATAATATTAATAAAAATGAGTAATAAGTAAACTACCTCAAAGGAGTAATCCTAAAAAAACGCCCAAGTCCGGGTTTAAGCCCGCGATGTCCCGCTAACCCGACAACTCCCTTAGCTATCCAAGCTAATCTATTTTTTCTAATTACCGTTTATCATCAAACCATTTCCTTCACTGAATCATCTAATCCCATAGACTTATCATTATCTAATCATCATATAACATCATCACCATTGGAGTATTATTATTTTTATAACATTATCCTCTTCAAATCATAATTATCATCATAATCTCATCATCATCTTCCATTATTCTTCATCATCATAATCGTGATCATAAAGATCATTTTTGCTCGATCATTTATGTAACTTTGATCATCATTTATCCCGCTATTTACATCATTACTCTTATATTTTCCTCGCCCATTACTCGATAACATCATCTATCTCATATTTATCATCTTTCATCATCGTTGTATATCATAAATGTATTAGAACTAGAGATAGATTAGAAAGTTAATACTCCATATCTCTTTCGGCCCAATATCACTAAGCCTCGGCCCAACATAGAATTAGAACTCTCGGCCCAAAGGAAATTTTGTGGCTTTTTCTTTGATTTGGTAACACGATTTAATTGATAGGAGCATAAATAACAAAAAGAAAAAAAAACGCATGCCCACTCAATATTTCATCATCATCTCATTCCGTATATACTTTCTTTTATAGTGATTATCACCTTGTCACTTTCCATTTGTCCCCATCGGTTTAAAATATAAGAAGTTTAAGGCCCACGGCCAGTTTTTCAATGGGATTCATCCAACAAGATTTCCATATATACACTAACATAATCATTATTATAATTCCTTACTAACTTTATCAAAGTAATATCATAAACCTCATGCGAGTGGACCACGAATTACCTCCTTTCATGTTGTAAATCGTCATCATTGTAATTGCTAAAAAATAATTGGTGTCACATTTCCAACTTAAATAATACCCGTAACATCAACTTTAAACCAAGTGGGTGGGGAGTTGTCGACTAATCAAGGAAAAGAATAATCCATTAATATCATAACATTCACACTCTCAACCTTGCTCAATATAAAAATCGCCCATATTCCTTCTAGCACGTTCCCATCTTTTTCTTTTCCTTTATCATCATCATCGACTAAAAGCAAAAGAGGATGCAGTGTTTGATGGCGGTAATCTAAACAGAAATCAAAACACGCAATAGCTTCTGCAGTCCCATCGCGAGAAAGAAAGAAAAGAAGAAGAAAAGAAATATGGTGGTTGTCGTGGTTCGATTAAACAGAAAAGTAGAAACCGATGGTTCATAGCAATAGTGCAAAGAAGAACAATAATTTGAATAGCAGGTGGTGTGTGTGTTGTTTGTCACAAAAGAAACAGCAACAGTAGTTTAATATTGGTTTTGTAGTTGATTGCAAAACAGATAGGTTTGATAGTTGTTTGATCAAAAACAGAAGAAAGTATGAGAGAAAATAGAGATGTAGAGAGAGAGTGAAGATTAGGGTTGTAGTGGTGGTGCTTCGGCTCAAATTATGATAGTGTATTGTGTCTAGTCGTGAGTTGATCGATGGGATCAATTATGGTGGTGTACAAGTTCGACTGTGGTGATGATCGATTAAAGAAAATGATAGATGGCGATTCATTATGGTGATGGAAAGGTAATTCTCTAAGTCTCTCCGTCTCTGTACATTTGTATTGAAATTATATGAGTGATATCGTATCAATAATTAATCAAATTTTGTTTTGTAGGATGGATAGTGGTTGACAGAAATATTCGAGGCCAGAAGGAGAAGACAAGAAAGATAAAAAGAAGAAAGGAATTGTTAACAGATTTTGGATTCGTTCATGTAATTCGATCACTGATTTGTACGATTTAGAGACAAAGAATATAATCAAACACAGTGTGATCGTGATTGGAACCTGAATATGTAATTATCTAGATTTATTTATGTAATTCGTATTTATATATAAGACTATATATTTGAATATGAATATCTGTATATTTTATATATATATATATATATATATATATATATATATATATATATATATATATATATATATATATATATATATATATATATATATATATCCTTAATTCTTAAATTTTGACAATTAACAAGTATAATATATATTAATACAATTAATAATAGTAATAATAACAATAATAATTTTAGTAATGTTTTTATAACTCTAAGTATGATAATAATAATAATAATAATAATAATAATAATAATAATAATAATAATAATAATAATAATAATAATAATAATAATAATAATAATAATAATAATAATAATGATATTCATAATACTAATTATAATTATACTGATTATAATAATATTATTATTATTAATGATAATAGTAATATTAATAATAATAATATAACAATATACATATATATACATATATATTAAATTTCATATTTATGTCATAATATTATTAATACAGATATTTATTTTAATAATAATAATGAAAGTAAATATATTATTATAACAACTATATTTAAATTTGTTTTTATATATATATATTATTACTTATGTAATATTTAATGATCATATAATTCATTATATAATAACTTTTATTAAAGATTTATTATTTATACATTTTATCTAATACAAAATTATAATAACAATACATATTTATATAAAGCTTCATTTTAAATTACACTTAATTATTTTATGTCTTATTTTACATATTTAACTCAAATGTTTAAATTATAATTTATAATTTCAAATTAATATATACACTTGTATATATATATATACACACACATTTATTTACAAATAATTTTTCGTGAATCCTCGAAAACATTCAAAGGTAATTGAATCCATGTAAACTGTTCAAAAGTTTTTAAACTCAACGTTACAGACTTTGCTTATCATGTCAAAAATATATAATGATTACGTTTAAATTTGGTCAGAAATTCCCGAGTCATCACAGTACCTACCCGTTAAAGAATTTTCGTCCTCGAAATTTGATTGAGATCGTCATGGCTATCAATAAGAATGTTTTCCTGACGAATATGAGCTGATAAATAAAGTTTTATTACTGTTGAGTAACATGGATAATATAATTCGATTACTCGAAGAGTATGAATGAAGTTATCACAAAAGAGTGAAATAAAGAAGTAAAGATTTGTCTTAGCTTTTGACGTAGTCAGGTTAAATTTACGGAATTCAAAGGATTTAAAGAAAATCTTTGTAATAAAATTTGGTTCTTCGAAATTAAGATCCTCTTTGGTTAAATGCGATGATCGGTCTAGATTGCTCTGTCTGATATTTCACTATAAATCCATTCTCTTCATTTCCTTTATATTTTGGAGTTCCATCCTTTTGTTTTCTCTTCCCGACTTTAAGGCAAGCAAAAATAGTTCAGAATTTCATAAGTATGAAGTTCGAATAGACATGACTAATGTTGTAAGAGAGAGATTGTAATAGCATGATCTTGATTGGTTAAATTACCAGAATTCAAGAGAAAGGATAGGACTATCAAGAAAATATGTTCTTGATATGTTTATAGATTAGATAGAATGTAAGAGTCGTGTAACATGACACATGATGACGTTATAATCTGTGAATCATCACGTTCCATTAGAAACTCAGCATGACTTACTGTAATATAATCACGTTGATCAAGTGTCATTATATTATACTAACTCATGCTTCAGCTCCCAACATTACTTCAAAAACATTCATATTTTAAAGTCGAAGGTTTCAGAATTTAGAAACTAACACAGTTTCCTTTCTGATGTAATACTGATTTCGCGAAGAGATAAATGATTTCAGGTAAGAATAGTTATGATAATATCTTCAGAAATATCGAGGATATTTATAATGAAAGATACTATAATATCTTAGAATTTCTAATATCGAAGGTTACTGAAGAAAATTCTTTCGCAAGGATTTAGAATAATTAAGGAGCAAGATATTCGCTAGACATTTCGCCAGGTACTGAATCTTAGACTGTGTGCTTTTCAGAAATTTAGAATTGAAGTTCGTAAATCCAGGGGATAGAAGTTATATATATACATATATATATATACATATATATATATACATATATATATATATATACATATATATATATATATATATATATATATATATATATATATATATATATATATATATATATATATAATTGTTGTCGTATAATCACTGAGAAATTCGAGATTATCGAGTGATGCCTCAAAATGCCGATGAGTTCATGATAAGACTTCAATAGATAAATATAGTGATTTGTCAGAGAGATTTAAGCCAAGGAGCAGCGAGGTTGCTGGTATGTCTATTGGTAATGTGGTGGAATATAAATGGTTCTCCGGTAACGAAGGCGAAAAGGCAACGTATATATCAAGGTTATAATAAGGTTGTTTCGAACGAAAAGTCGAAGTTGACTTGTTGGAGCTGTGACAAAATTGACTAATTTGAAAAAGAATTGCAATGTTATTTTCGGTAATAACAATGCCAAAGCGTATATCACAGATACATGTTAAACTTTTACTTAGTTTCCAAGAGTTTTCCAGGTGCATGATTATTGCTTAACTATTCCTTCTCGTAGATGAAGTGCGGTTGGTTCATCCTCTCTATTGAGGTGTTTTCAAGAATCATGAAAGGTTTGAATGCAGATTGTAATCGTCAAGATACAAATGAGGTTTAAGATGAAATCAAGTGGAAACTTGAAGAATTGTTTAGTTTCATATGTTATAATCAATATTTTAATTCATTTTAATTGTCCAATGTTGGTAGTCCTCAGTTGATAGTCCACAGTTAACAGTTCAATAATTCATATATATATATATATATATATATATATATATATATATATATATATATATATATATATATATATATATATATATATATATATATATATTATATTCGAATTAATTAATACGTATTCGTGACCCTTTGTATATATGTCTCAGACTCGATCACAACTCAAAGTATATATATTATTGTAGAATCAACCTCAACCCTGTATAGCTAACTTGATCATTACTACATATAGAGTGTCTATGGTTATTCCAAATAATATATACAGATTCGTCGATATGATATGTCAAAACCTTGTATACGTGTCCCGATATTTAAAGTGCATAAAATAAATAACAGAAATTAAATGACGATAAATAAAATTGCGAGAATATAAATTGCGATAAATAACTTGCGATAAATAAAATGTAATCAATTAGCGAGGAACAGTTAGCTAGGAACAGTTAGCGTGGATTTTTAACAAAAATTTTCTCATAGTTAATTTGTTTGTTTCTAACAAATTTTATTTTGTCCAATGTTTTCTTCATTATGCCACTTGTTGGATTCTGGTAAGTCAAAATTCAAATATGAAATTGAATGAAAATGGTTATTCTGTGGTGAACGGATTCGTATATCTTGTGGATGTAAGTGGGATAGTAAATGACTGTTGAATCAGTACTGGGCCGAGAGTTTTTATTATTTTTTTTTCTGTTTTAAATATATATATATATATATATAATATATTTATATAAATTAAATAAAACTTATATTTTTACAAAATAAAGATAAAGAAACTTTATTGAACTTATATATTTAACAAACTCTTAAAAATATTTATATTTTTGTTTTTTCTTTTATATTTTTGAATATTTAAAACGTATTTTTACAAAAACGTATTTTTATAAAAGTAAACTAAAAATTAATAAAAATATTTTTTTTATATAGCGTTGCGCTTCCAGCGTTTAAGCAGAATTGTCCCCGGCAGCGGCGCCAAAAATACTTGATGTCGTGCGAGGTGTATACGAAAATACTATTATTTTTTACTACGAAATACGTTACGAATTACACAAGTTTTAATTATTTATTTACATATGGGATATACCTAAACCTTGCTACAACACTTATAGGCAGTGTACCTAATCGTACAGTAGTGTAGTTTTTAGTAAGTTCAGTTCGTTCCACAGGAAAAATTTTAAACAAGCTTAACGCTATATTAGTTTTAAATTTATGAAAATACAAATATATATATAAGTGATATTATTATTATAAAAGGGGGTTTTTATCGTTTAATGACCGGTTTGTCGATTTTAAAACTTTAGTCACAGTTAAAACCTAATATAAAATATTAAAAATAAATATAACATAATTTAAAGCGTAAAGTAAATAACGATAATGAAATTGCGATAAATAAAAGTGCGATAATTAAAGAGTACGATAATTAAAAGTGCAATTAAATACAAAGACAATAAATAAAAGTGCGATAATTAGAAGTGCAATTAAATATGAAAATAAAGGAATTATGCTTATTTAAACTTCCGTAATCATGATGTTTGACGTGTTGTTTTTAGTTTATTCCCATGGGTAAATTGTCCTTTGTCCTGGATTATTCGATATGTCTATAAGGATTTGTCCATAATAGTCCATCAGTCATAAATATAAAGTGCGAAAGCCTTCGTCAAATTATTCTTATTCCCGAAGTCAAATATTCCAACTAATTGGGGATTCGAATTGTAACAAGGTCTTAATACTTTGTTTAATGAATACACCAGGTTATCGACTGCGTGTAAACCAAGGTTTTAAAACTTTGCTAACAATTACACCAATTACCCTTGAATGTAATACACCCCTATTTCAACAAGTCTATTAACTATTAATCCAGTTCCGTGTCCGGTAAAATGACCAATTATTGGTATTTATAGATATCCCGCCCACCGTACCCAGTCAAGCGTATGTGGTTATATATAAATACGTCAAATTATAAGTCTATATATTAATTTAACGAGGTATCGTTTAGTTAATATAAAACCCATTAATAGCCCATAGTCTAATTTCCACAAGTGTCGTTCTTTTATCCAAACCCCAATTATGGTACAAAGCCCAATTACCCAATTTTAAATATTTTAGCCCAACATCATGATTACTTCGTCTTAAATAAGCATAATAATAACTTAGCTACGAGACATTAATTTAAAAATAACATTAACCATAACTTACAGTGATTAAAAATAGCGTAGCGTTACACGGACATAATTTCGACTTACACCCTTACAACATTCGCTAACATACCCTTATTATTAGAATTTAAAATTAAAATTAAAATTTTATATAAATATAAATATATTTACGTATAGATAGAGAGATGGATATATGATATATGATACACCAAAGCTCGAAATTTATAGGCATGTCAGCTGCTACCTACTGCCATGCCATCGCATGGCTTTTTGCCTTCCAGGCCATGCGATCGCATGGCCCTGGAATTCAGCTCACATGTCTTTGTTTTTTCTACCGACGATTTTTATTATATAATATAATATATATATATATATATATTAATTTTAAGAATTAATTATATATTATATTATATTCATGTGCATAGTTGACTTGTAATTTTTAGTCCGTTGCATTGAGCGTTGAGAGTTGACTTTGGTCCCGGTTCCGGTTTTTCGAACATCCTTGCGTATAATTTAATATCTTGTACTTTGCGTTTCGCGTCTTGTACTCTTGTAATTTTGAGACGTTTCTTATTAATAATTGGAACCTCTTTGATTGTACTTTGTACTTTTGAGCTTTTTGGTCGTTTGGGTCTTCAATTCGTCGAATCTGTCTTTTGTCTTCACCTTTTATTCTTTAAACAAATATCACTTGTAAATAGAATAATTGCAACTAAAAGCTTGTCTTTCTTGAGGGATAATGCTATAAAATATATGTTCGTTTTTAGCATTATCAAATATTCCCACACTTGAGCGTTGCTTGTCCTCAAGCAATATAGTCTTGAAATATACTAGAATCACTTCTTTATTCTTCACACTTTGTACATCAGTGATTTCTATACGGCGGTATAAACAATGGTAGTAACGATGTGGTTTTGTGTCACCCACTTGCTAACCTTGTATTGGGAAAGCAACACCTCGAGTATACTTGCTCCGTATATTACCTTTTGGTAAACTACCGTCCGGTTGTAAAGGAAAGCGTTGAACAAGCAACTGTTAAGGCAATGTCCCCTAACATGCTTTTAATTATGGTCTATAACTTGTCGGATGCAATTACTATCTTTGGTAGGAGCAATAGTAAAGCTCACCCTTATAATTTTTCGGTCTGGCACAAGGTCCTATCTTTGACCATGCTATGCAACCACCGTTCTTACGGTTGACACCCGATTTGGTTCAGGTGACCTAATAAATTCCAGGTGAATTCCTAGGATTTTACGTTCAATGGTAATGAACGCATTGAAAATGGGTTTTCAGAAAACAAATCGGTTTGTAATTTTGATCAAAATATTTTCTCGTTCAAGCTCGAGTTTAGATATCATCGAATTCCATGAGTTTGTAATTCTCAATCTTTAAGGTCAATCTCTAGGATTGAGTAATATCAGTCTTAAAAGCTGATTTTTGATTTTTAAGGAGATTATCCTTTCTGGGGATCTGGTTCATTAGTCTTATCCAGCTAATTTGCACGGCGTCCTCCCCATTTTACAAGACAGATCCTCTCATGGTTAGGATAAGTCTGACCACTTGGCGACCCTGTTTAATGCTGAGGTCCGTGGATTTCCTGCTGATTTTAGTGATGACTTTTCTAGATTTTTCGTCAACCTACAGCTGGTCTGGATGACAACTTCATGACCTAAATCAAGAAACGCGTTTCTTTTTCGGAAGACTTTACTTCCTTTTAATGATGGAATTGATTCATCGTATAGATCCATCTTTCTTTCAAATGTATTACAGTAAATTGGGTAAAACTGTTTAGATTAGTCTAAAGCAAAAGTATCTTTAGTTATCTGTTACAAAAATATGTGACTTATGTTTTAAATAACTTGGTAAACTTTTCCCACACTTGGCTTTTATTTTCCTTTCTTTGTCTTTTTATTGTCCTCTATTCCATTTTAAATGAATTCTAACATTTTGATTTGTTTCTCAATTTATGTCCTTTCCGAGGTAACAATAATTTCGGTGTTAACACCTAGTTTTATCGTTCATAAATATGTATAAACATGATTTTGAGTTCATTTAATTGAAAATTTTAAAAAATTTTACTAGAATTGGGTAGTCAGTATATAAGACTAGGGCTGTTCTTTTTTATCAGAGAGCACTAGATTCTAATACAACTACTGCTTTACTAGTATTTTTAATGGTAACCAAGTGTTTAAATCAAAAATTTTTAAAATTTCGAAAGAATTTAACCCCTTCCCACACTTAAGATCTTGCAATGCCCTCATTTGCAAGAAATCAGTAACAATTTAAATTATTGAGGGTGATTAGCGTAGAAAAATGATTAAATTTTACCAAAGTTTCCAAACATATTGGCTTTTGTTTGTTGAATGATAAATGGTGCACATCATTTGTTCATTCCATCTTGTTGTTACATCACATTTGTTTTTCGTTTTGTCGTCAAAAGTACTAGCTTTTGCTGAACTTAATGCCAGTCTTTGAAAATTCGCTGTTTTACCCTATTTTGTACAATTGACAATATACATACATACAAATATAAACATGCATGGTAATTTGAAATGGGACTTAAAATCCCACTTTCAAATCAAAAATGAAACATTAGTACAACATAATAAAAATATTAAACAATACATTAATGTATCAAAATATAATGTGTTTAAACATAAATAAACCGAAATAATAATAAAAATTAGAAATCATATAAATTACCAACCAAAACTAAATCAATCTGGATAGGGGTTCCAGTTCATGTCATCGTTCGGGTTCCATGGTTGGTGATAGGTGTACTGGTATGCCTGGTTAGGGTCGTAGAGAGTATAAGGCAGTCTCATCTCGGACTGGTGTGGAGGATAGTAAGCTGGTCGGGTCGGAACGTAGTGATCCTGAGGTGACAGCCGGCTCATAATCTGACACTGATGATAGTCCCATCTATCATGCTGTCGTTGCCTGGAATGCTCGTAATCATTCCGGGTTTGCCACTGCTCCATCCATCTAAATCTCTCCGCGTTTGTCATATCTACCTCATCTACACGCTGGTAAACATCAGTCATAGCCTCCCGAATGACATCCCTAACGTCATCCGCTTCCTCCATCTCCTCGTTTGATCCTCTTTCTACCTGCGGTTGACTACCTACATAGGGTATTGCCTGGTTGCGTCTACTCTTCAATACCTTAGCACCCGCATAAACCCTCAATCTTAAAAGCTCAACCTGTTCCCTACATTCCATGAGTGGACCCCCTTAGTTCTTATCTACACCTAAATACTCTCCAATGAGAGTAACAAAAATACCTCCTCCTATAATCCCCCCTTCCTGTATTCCTTCAACCATCTTAGATAAATAAAAACCAACACAGTAAGGGATATTAACAAAGCCTCTTGGGTCTCGAATACACTTTAGGTAAAATAAATCATGTAAGGTCAATTTTTCCTTGTTGTGACCTCTCTGTGTAATCGAGTTAGCCAAAAATATATGAATTATACGAAGCTCAGCTTTGTTAATATATAAGTAGGTATGTGTTCCTCCCCGCCCAAAAACATTATAATCAGACATACGCCTCCAAACGGCGTTCGCATCAAAATTCCTATCTACCCTTTCACCACGATAAATCAAATTCATACAATCGGGTAGTAGCAATTTAGGGGGCGTATATATCTGTAATGCCCTAGTCATGTCTAGCATGGACATCCTGTACATACTACCGCCAAGTATAAACCTAAAAAAACTTCTATCATCTAATCTATCTACATCTACATTTAACGCTATAGTACTCATAAGTTCTACACACCATTCCTTATATACATGTCTATGAATGGTGAATAATCGTTCCCAATCTGTAAAAGAAGAACTTCCATACCTTTGTATCAAATGCTCCCTAACACGGTCAGCAAGTTGGACCCTTTTCAAAGGATCCCAATCAATTACCCTAGGCACCTCTACCTCTTTTGTTACTAATTTGAATTTATTACTTTGATATACTGGATAATCTCTCCATCGTCTATCGAATCTCAGATTAGGATGCAACATGTGGTCAGGAATCGTTGGGTATTCTATAGGTGGATGCATCAAAAATACTATGTATTCATTAACAAACTGTAGCGGATCATAATAAGGTACATGTTGATCAGGCTGATGTTGTGGTTCCTGTTGTGGTACTTGTTCGGGTTCATATTGCATCTCTGGTTCTGGTTCTGGAGCTGGAGCAGGTCGTCTAGATGATGACGATGATGAACCTCCAGTATCGGCTCTCTGCAAAACACATTAAACACAAAATTTGTGCATCCAAATATGCATTAGTGTTAGCAAAATAACAATTTAAAACAATCACAATAACATGTTAAATCAAACTTAAACTTATATGCATTTTCATAATTTTTACAATTCTATACTTTTTCAAATAAGCACATATGAAAATGTAGACAAAGTTCATAAGCATTTAACTCAAATAACATGTCAAAATAGTCATTACTAACAATTAAACAAGTCTTAAATGGCAATTATATCAAATTAATCAAGTTCATGAATTTTGCACCTAAAAGTCCATTTTAATTTCCAAAAATCATGTTAAGGATCAATGTTTGGATCATTTAACTACCTAAACAAGTTGCACTACTCAATTTAGCAATAATTCATGACAAAAATTGGCCATAACCTGTTTATATCAAAAAGCCCCAAATTGCTCAAGAACACAAACCCTAGATTTCTAAAATTTTTGAAGTTTTTGGCTTCAAATCATGTTAATTAGCATCAATCTCGGTTATACATGCATAAAATACTAACAATTTAACACTAATTACACTAGAAATTAACAAAAGTGCATTAGGTAAAATATTGGTAATTATCACAAAAACTAAAAAATTTATGAGTTTAGGGGTGTAATTTTTACCTTCTTTGAAAAGCTTCTGAACAATTTCATGATTAGAGCGAAAAATTTGACGAATTACGGTGAAAATTTGGTGAAATTTGGTGAGATTTTGAGAGAATTTCGTGTATGTGTGTGTTTATTGTGGTGAAGAGCAGAGCAGCTCGCTGCTTTTTCTATCTGGCATGTTTTCCAGCTCCATGCGATCGCATGGAGTTGGAGTTCAAAACCCATGCGATCGCATGGGGTCCCGGGTACAGTGATTTTTTTTTATATAAAAACCTTAAAACTTATAAAACATATAATTAATAAAATTTTAAAAATTTGTTTCTTTTTAGGATGAGGGCGTTTCGGATCGATGTCCTAGTCCGTCCCTCGACAAAATTTTAAAATTTGTCAATTCAAAGCGCGGTTTTAAAAGTAAAGATTTTTGGGTTTTTTATATGTTTTTGGCATACTTTAGTTCAATAAGATTAAAAATAATGATAATAAAAGTTCTCGTCCCTCCATTGGGTAAAGCAATTTCGGTTCAACGACCTAGTCTTCAACTTACGACGAATTTTAAAAATCATATTTTTAACTTAGCGAAATAAAGTAAATTTTTGTTTTAAATTCACACCAAACTTAAATTTAAAATGCATAAAATTAAAAATTCATATTAAAAATTCACACCAAACTTAAATTTATATTTTTGTTTTTATACATACAAACTTATATTAAAAATATTAATTTTTTTTAATATTTATAATTTTAAATATATTGATTTAAAAAGTTTACAATATTATTTTAATATTAATTTTAAAAACAAAGTAAAAATAAAATTAAAAATCTTTTTGGTCTTTTATCCCACTTTAATCAATCAAATATTATCAAAAATATACGCCCCTCTTTTCGGTAAAGTAATTTCGGTTTCATAACCTACTTTAACTCATGATGAATTTTTGAAATATTTTGGGTTGATTGATTAAAGATATTTATACCTTAAGAATAAACGGTAAATTTCGCAGTGATGTAATAAATTTTTGTATGATATCAATAATTTCGGTCATGCATACCTAATTTTATCGAATACCAATTTAATACTTTATAGCGAACAAATTAGTGTTTATTATCAAAAGGTTAAAAATAAAAATAAAAATAAAAACTGTACATACTTACCTGTGAGATAGTATTCTTAGTGATATGCTTTAGCCCCCTCATAATATAGTCGGACTAATTGATTTTCCATAGCTACATAGGCGTAACCTCGAGCATTCAACGTTTTTTCTTCTAAACATATGAACGGTCCATTTCTGCATAAAGTAACAAATTCGGTATTGGAATATGTCTGATTCGTCGAACATTTTCCTTCGTGTGACCATTTTCTGCATTTGTAATATCTTTCAAGGTGTCGAGCTCTCCTTTTCGCTACGGATTTTGATTTTCCTTTACCAAATTGTAACTTATTATTTTCGTTCCTGGATTCTTTTCTTACTCCGTCCAATTTGCCTCTGATTAATGATACTATTTCACTTGGAAGGGTGTCATTACTACGTTTAGTGATCAAAGCGTGTAGCATTAGACCATGGTTTAGTTCGCAGGAAGTCTTCATCTCGTAAAACCTAAAAAAAAAAAAAATTCAGAATGGAGGGAGAAGACTAGTTCTTTAGGGTCTGCTAGGGAAAGACCATTCGGGTTCCATTTTCGAGAACTACACGAAAACAGAAAATCTAACTCTAACAGAAATACATATTACCCTAAAAAGATTCGATTCTTCCCACACTTAGTTGAAATCGTGATTAACGTTATTTTCAATTGGATCATCAACAACTTGAATATCTTTGACTTTTACTTCAATCCATTTGTTGATTTCCTCCGTAACTTTCAAAAATTCAACTAACATCGCCTTTTCTTTTGGTGATAAATTGGATATTAATCGGTTACATAACTTAAAGTTTCCCTTAATCTTAGCATCGTGAATCCGTTTATAAAGTTTCTTCATTGAACTGTTAAAAAACGGGTTCATCTAATTTCTTATCATCAACGGGGTTCTTTGTGATTGGATCATCATTAAGTGTTTCTTCATCTTCCCCACACTTATGGTTTTTATTGGTTTAACAGTTTTGGTTGGTGGAGATCTAAACTTTCGATTCACAAAGGTGATCGATGTATCACCATCCCTAAGTGTCATTCTACCTTCTCTTACATCAATGAATGCCTCGGTGGTTGCTAAAAATGGGTGACCTAAAATTAGAGGAATATCAAGGTTTTCCTCCATATTAATCACTATGAAGTTTGCAACAAAGGTCAAACTTCCCACGTTAACAAGTAAATTATTTGCTATTCCAACGGGGTGTTTAATGGTTAGGTCAAATAATTGAACACCTATTTTGGTTGGTTTTAATTTACCCATACCTAATCTTTTGTATAAGGAAAGAGGCATAATATTTGCACTTGCTCCTAAATCTGCGAGTCCATTATATAAAGCAGCATCATTAAGCAAGCAAGAAATGATAAATTCACCCGGGTCTCCTGCTTTAGTAAGTCAAGTTGGTTTGTAAACCTTTTTCGGGTGTTCTTTTCTTGGTTCTTTCACTTCTATTTGAACTTCTTGTTTACATTTTTCTTTATTTCTTGGAATGGGAGGTTTGTATAAGAATTCTTCTTCATCACTCAAATTTGAATCCTCCCTATATTCCAAATTTGATTTTTCATATGTTGTTGATAACATATTTATGTTTTCATTTTGAAGGTTTTCTTGGGTGGTGAAATTATGATTGACTTCATTGTCAACTTCCATCGGATCATGTACGTAATGTTTAACTCTGTGACCATTAACTTTAAATTCAATCCCATTTGAATTTATTAACTCTACTGTTCCGTATGGGAAAACTCTTTTGTCTATGAATGGTCCAGACCATCTTGATTTCAATTTTCCAGGAAATAGCTTGAATCGTGAATTGAAAAGAAGAACTCTGTCTCCTTCTTTAAATTCTTTTAAACTTCTGATTCTTTTATCATGCCATTTCTTCGTTCTTTCCTTATAGATTAAGGAATTTTCATATGCTTCATGTCTTAATTCTTATAATTCGGCTTCATGTAAATCAAGATTACATGTCTTCAAAGCCCAAAATGCTTTGTGTTCAATTTCTACTGGAAGATGACATGCTTTTCCGTAAACGAGTTTAAAAGGTGTGGTTCCAATTGGAGTTTTATAGGCTGTTCTAAAAGCCCAGAGTGCATCCTCTAATTTAATGGACCATTCCTTCGGATTTGATCCTACGGTTTTCTCTAGAATACGTTTTAAAGCTCGGTTGGTATTTTCAACTTGTCCACTTGTTTGTGGATGATAAGCGCTGGAGATTTTATGAGTTACTCCATATCTTTTGAGAACTTTCTCAAGTTGATTATTACAAAAATGAGTACCCCGATCACTTATTAAAGCTTTCGGTGTTCCGAACCTTGCAAAAAGACGTTTTAAAAAGTTGACTACAACTCGTGCATCGTTAGTTGGGAGAGCTTGTGCTTCTGCCCATTTAGATACATAATCAATGGCAACGAGAATGTAGAGATTATTATGAGATTTTGGAAATGGACCCATAAAGTCAATACCACAAATGTCAAATACTTCACATACTTGAATGACATTTTGTGGCATTTCATCACGTTGACTTATTTTTCCGGCCCTTTGACAAGCATCACAGGATTTCCAAAGAAGGTGTGCGTCTTTGAAAATTGTAGGCCAATAGAATCCAGCATCATAAACTTTTCGTGCTGTGAGTTGAGGCCCATAATGCCCTCCTGTTAGTCCTGTGTGATAATGGTTTAAAATTTGACTAGCTTCATCTCCAAATACACATCGGCATTCCATCGGGACAACTTTTAAACAAATGTGGATCTTCCCAGATATAGTGTTTTATATCACTAAAGAATTTCTTTCGTTTTTGGTACGACAACCCTTTTTCAAAGAATCCACATAGTAAGTAGTTTGTATAGTCTGCAAACCATGGAATTTCACTATAATCTATCTTCAATAGATATTCATCAGGAAAGTTGTCTTGTATGGCCGATTCATTTAGAACTTCTAATTCAGGATTTTCAAGACGAGAAAGATGATCAGCGGCGAGATTTTATGCTCCCTTTTTATCTCGGATTTCAATATCAAACTCTTGTAAGAGTATGATCCAACGGATTAATCGTGGTTTAGCATCTTGTTTCGAAAATAGGTATCTAAGAGCAGAATGGTCGGTATAGACCACCGTTTTAGCTAGAACTGGATATGAACGAAATTTATCAAAAGCAAAGACAATGGCAAGGAGTTCTTTTTCAGTAGTTGTGTAATTCGTTTGTGCTCCTTGTAACGTCTTACTAGCATAATATATAGGTTGAAATCGTTTTTCAATCCTTTGTCCCAAAACGGCTCCCATTGCAAAATCACATGCATCACACATAAGTTCAAACGGTAGATTCCAATTTGGAGTTATCAAGATTGGCGTATTAGTGAGTTTTTCTTTAAGTATATTAAAAGATTTGATGCATTCATCTAAAAAGATGAATGGAGCATCCTTTTCTAGGAGTTTATTCATAGGAGTGGCAATTTTAGAAAAATCTTTTATAAAACGTCGGTAAAAACCGGCATGCCCTAGAAAACTCCTAACTCCTCTAACATTGGTGGGATGTGGAAGTTTAGCAATTACATCTACTTTAGCTCTATCCACTTCAATTCCTTCCTTTGAAATTTTATGACCAAGAACGATGCCTTCTTTAACCATGAAATGGCATTTCTCCCAATTAAGCACTAGATTTGATTGTTCGTATCTAATAAGCATTCGTTCAAGATTAACTAGACATGATTTAAATGTATCACCGAAGACTGAAAATTCATCCATGAAAACTTCCATGCATTCTTCTATCATGTCGTGAAAAATTGCCATCATGCACCTTTGAAAGGTTGCAGGGGTGTTGCAAAGTCCAAATGGCATGCGTTTGTAAGCAAAAGTACCATAAGGGCATGTGAATGTGGTTTTCTCTTGGTCCTCGGGTTCTATTGGAATTTGAAAATATCCGGAAAAACCATCAAGAAAACAATAGTAACTATTTCCGGCTAATCTTTCCAACATTTGATCAATGAAAGGTAAGGGAAAGTGATCTTTTCTAGTGGCGTCATTTAATTTTCTATAATCAATACAAACACGCCATCCTGTTACAGTCCTAGTAGGAATAAGCTCATTTTTCTCAATTGTGATGACAGTCATGCCACCCTTCTTAGGTACGCATTGACATGGGCTTACCCATGGACTATCAGAAATTGGATAAATTAAACCTGCATCAAGTAGTTTAATTATTTCTTTCTTAACAACATCTTACATATTCGGATTTAGTCTTCGTTGGCGTTGCACATACGTTTTATGACCTTCTTCCATAAGGATTTTATGTGTGCAATACGAAGGACTTATTCCTTTAATATCAAGAATCTTCCATGCAATAGCTGGTTTATGAGCATTTAGCACAGAAATGAGTTTAGATTTTTCATTTTCAGTAAGAGAAGACGATATTATTACAGATAATTCAGATTCACCATGTAAATAAGCGTATTCCAAATGGTTTGGAAGTGGCTTTAACTCTAATGTCGGTGGTTCTTCTATAGATGATTTGTATCGATGTCTGTCTTCTTCTTTTAGCATTTGAATTTCTTATGTTGTTAGTTCATATCCATTAGCCATAAGTGTAGCTAACATCTCAGTTTCATCAATTGGTTCAGTTCCTTCTCCTAAAGAACATTCTCCTGTTCCTTGTAATTCTGAAAATTCTTCTAACAATTCTGCATGTGATTCTATAGTTTGAATATAATAACATGTATCATCTGCAGATTGCGGTTGTTGCATGGCTCTATCAACTGAAAAGGTAACACTCTCGTCCTCTATACTTAGGGTCAGTTTCTTACCAAACACGTCTATCATTTCTTTATCCGTGTTTAAGAATGGTCTTCCTAATATGAGAGGAACTCGAGAATCTTCTTCCATGTCTAGAATAACAAAATCTACTAAAAATACTAAAGTACCAACTTTAACTAGCATGTTCTCCATTATCCTTCTAGGATATTTTACTGATCGATCAGCTAGTTGTATGCTTATTCGTGTTGGTTTCAATTCTCCAAGGTCTAGTTTAGCGTATAGTGAATACGGCATTAAATTTATACTAGCACCTAAATCTGCCAATGCTTCTATTGAACTAAGACTACCCAGAAAACATGGAATTGTGAAACTTCCTGGATCAGATAATTTTTCTGGTATCTTATTCAACAGCACTGCAGAACAATTAGCGTTCATAGTAACAGCCGAGAGCTCTTCCATTTTCTTTCTATTTGTGATCAAATCTTTCAAGAATTTAGCATATCTAGGCATTCCTGAAATCACATCAATGAAAGGAAGATTTACATTTATCTGTTTAAACATATCCAAGAATTTGGATTGCTCGGCTTCAAGTCTCTCTTTTTTCATTTTACTCGGGTAAGGAAGTGGTGATTGGTATGGTTTAACATAAGGCTTAGCCTTAACTGTGTTATCTTCATTAACCTTTTCAACTACCGGTTCTTTTTCCTTATCTTGCTCAGGTTGTGGATCTTGTGGAGTAGGAATAGCTTCATCAGAAATTACAGGTATTTCAGGTGGTTTAAGTGTAATACCACTTCTCGTGGTAATGGCTTTAGCTGTTTCATTCCGGGGGTTAGCATTTTTATCACTAGGTAGACTTCCCGGTTTTCTTTCACCTATCAACCTTGCTAGGTTGCTCACTTCTTGTTCCAGATTTTGAATAGAAGCTTGTTGATTTCTAAATGCTTGAGCATTTTGTTCATTCGTTTGTTTCTGAGATGTGAAAAACTGAGTTTGAGAATCAACTAGCTTGGACATCATATCTTCTAGATTCTGCTTTTTATCATCGGTTTGTGGTGGTTTGTTTTGAAATTAGGTCTTTGCTGATTGTAAGTATTATTGGATACTTGTTGATTAATAGGACCTTGTTGGTTGTTATATAGAACATTTCGGTTATAATTCTGATTTTGATTGTAGATCGGTCTTGGCGGTTGATAATTATTCTGATAATTATTTCCAGGCCTTTGGTTTATGTATGAAACACTCTCTCTTTGTTCCATTGTTAATTCAATACTGAGACAATCTTTTGTCAAATGTGGTCCTCCACACTGCTCACAACTAATTCGTATTGAGTGGATATCTTTTGTCATCTTTTCCATTCGTCTCTCGACAGCATCTATCTTTGCAGAAATGGAATCTAAGTCATGGCTAGAATCGGCTCTAGCTGCTTTAGATGATCTAACGATATCTTTTTCTTGGTGCCGCTCATGTGAGTGAGAAACAGTGTTATCAATAATTTTATAAGCGTCAGTTGCTGTTTTCTTCATAATGGAACCACCAGATGCTATGTCTATGTCTTTCCTTGTAGTGACGTCGCATCCTTGGTAGAATATTTGTACTATTTGACAGGTGTCTAAACCATGTTGCGGACATCCTCTTAATAACTTTCCAAATCTTGTCCATGCTTCATATAAAGTTTCATTTGGCTTTTGTGTGAACGTAAAAATTTCTCCTTGAAGTCTAACGGCTTTAGATGCCGGAAAGAACTGCTTAAGAAATTTTTCAACTAGAACGTCCCATGTATTAATCGCCCATTCAGGTAACGATTCCAACCAATCTTTGGCTTCTCCCTTTAAAGTCCAGGGAAATAACATGAGATATATCTGTTCATCCTCCACTTCTCGGATTTTAAATAGAGTGCAGATCCTATTAAATGTACGAATATGTTCATTTGGATCTTCCTTAGGTGCACCACTAAATTGGCATTGATTAGTCACCATGTGTAGGATTTGTCCTTTGATTTCATAATCTTGCGCATTAATGTCAGGTTGAGTAATTGCGTGACCTTGGCCAGTGCGTTTAGCTCTCATTCGGTCTTCCATACTTAGAGGTTCCAGATTCTCCATAATTGAATTTGTTGAATCTGAATCACTAGAGGATTCTAATTTAATGGTTCGTTCCTCAACAATCTCTGTTTGAATGATTGGTGGTTCCGGAGGAAAGATTAGTGGTTCAGGATCTATGAATCGTCCCTGAATATTCTCCGGATTCTCAATTGTGAGGTCGGGTTCAAAAAATGGATTATCGGAAATTTGAATTGGAGTAATTGGTCGACTGGATGACGATTCTAAATAAAAATCAACGGCGACAATATTTGCTAGATGTCTTGATCGAGTTACATGTGGTGAACGTACAAAAGGTGGTGAACTTTTTGCTCGGTGCATTCACTGAATATCCTATTAGTTATAAAAATAAGAAAAATTATATAAATTATCCAATTAATAGATTTTCTGATTTTGCCCACGTTTCGAATAGCCAAAAGATGCAGCAGAGGGGCAGGATTCGTTTGGTCTCAATATAATTGAGTACTGTTTGGCTCCAATAACCCGGTCCACGTACAAATCCAACTATTACTACGAACCAGAAAATTTTGATGTCTATCAATTTAACCACTTAAAAATAATTTTTCGTAATTTAAAGAAATTTTAGAGAAGAAATAGAAAAAAATCTAAGTCCTAAAACTAGAATGTCGAGAAATAAGAAAGAAAAAGAGCGCGTCGAAAAAGGTCGAAAAATAATAGGGGTCGAAAAATAAAAATAAGAAAGTAGCGCGTCGTAACTTAAAAGGCACTAAAATTTAAGAATTAAAAGTTGCGTCTAAAAATATTAAAGCTTAAAAAGAATACTATATTCCAAATGGAAATAACTTAAAAAGGTACTAAAATATAAAAACGGCGTCGCAAAATTCTAAAGCACTTAAATCTTAGTCTAAAGAAAAAGCACTTAAGGGATTTTACGGCAAAGCCTAAAAATCTAGAAGTAAAAATACTATGGCAAAAACTATATATTAAAACTAAAAACGAGCGAAAAAAATACAAATATTACGCTAAAATAATTAAAAGGGTACAAAATATAAAAATAAACTTAAAGTTGTAAAAAGTACAATTTTTTTAAAAATATTATTTTTATATTATTTATTTTATAAAACTATTAACTTTATAATTTATTAAAACTAATTAAACTAATTAAAACAAATTAATTAAAAACTAAACTAAATTAAAAACTAAAAACCTAATTAGGGTTTAAATAATAATAATAATAATAAACTCCGTAATTAATGCTATTTTAGGGTAACAGTTGGCGTGTCAGATAGCTTCATGCGATCGCATGAAGTTTTACCTTCGGGCTCATGCGATCGCATGGGCTAGGGTTTGGGGCCAGGTTACGGGCTGCTACAGTACTGGGCCGAGAGTTTTTATTATTTTTTTTTCTGTTTTTCTGTTTTAAATATATATATAATATATTTATATAAATTAAATAAAACTTATATTTTTAGAAAATAAAGATAAAGAAACTTTATAGAACTTATATATTTAACAAACTCTTAAAAATATTTATATTTTTTGTTTTTTCTTTTATATTTTTGAATATTTAAAACGTATTTTTACAAAAACGTATTTTTATAAAAGTAAACTAAAAATTAAAAAAAATCTTTTTTTTATATAGCGTTGCGCTTCCGGCGTTTAAGCAGAATTGTCCCCGGCAGCGGCGCCAAAAATACTTGATGTCGTGCGAGGTGTATACGAAAAATACTATTATTTTTTACTACGAAATACGTTACGAATTACACAAGTTTTAATTATTTATTTACATATGGGATATACCTAAACCTTGCTACAACACTTATAGGCAGTGTACCTAATCGTACAGTAGTGTAGTTTTTAGTAAGTCCGGTTCGTTCCACAGGGAAAATTTTAAACAAGCTTAACGCTATATTAGTTTTAAATTTATAAAAATACAAATATATATATAAGTGATATTATTATTATAAAAGGGGGTTTTTACCGTTTAATGACCGGTTTGTCGATTTTAAAACTTTAGTCGCAGTTAAGACCTAATGTAAAATATTAAAAATAAATATAACTTAATTTAAAGCGTAAAGTAAATAACGATAATGAAATTGCGATAAATAAAAGTGCGATAAAATAAAATTGCGATAATTAAAGAGTACGATAATTAAAAGTGCAATTAAATACAAAGACAATAAATAAAAGTGCGATAATTAGAAGTGCAATTAAATATGAAAATAAAGGAATTATGCTTATTTAAACTTCCGTAATCATGATGTTTGACGTGTTGTTTTTAGTTTATTCCCATGGGTAAATTGTCCTTTGTCCTGGATTATTCGATATGTCTATAAGGATTTGTCCATAATAGTCCATCAGTCATAAATATAAAGTGCGAAAGCCTTCATCAAATTATTCTTATTCCCGAAGTCAAATATTCCAACTAATTGGGGATTCGAATTGTAACAAGGTCTTAATACTTTGTTTAATGAATACACCAGGTTATCGACTGCGTGTAAACCAAGGTTTTAATACTTTGTTAACAATTACACCAATTACCCTTGAATGTAATCCACCCCTATTTCAACAAGTCTATTAACTATTAATCCAGTTCCGTGTCCGGTAAAATGACCAATTATTGGTATTTATAGATATCCCGTCCACCGTACCCAGTCAAGCGTATGTGGTTATATATAAATACGTCAAATTATAAGTCTATATATTAATTTAACGAGGTATCGTTTAGTTAATATAAAACCCATTAATAGCCCATAGTCTAATTTCCACAAGTGTCGTTCTTTTATCCAAACCCCAATTATGGTACAAAGCCCAATTACCCAATTTTAAATATTTTAGCCCAACATCATGATTACTTCGTCTTAAATAAGCATAATAATAACTTAGCTACGAGACATTAATTTAAAAATAACATTAACCATAACTTACAGTGATTAAAAATAGTGTAGCGTTACACGGACATAATTTCGACTTACACCCTTACAACATTCGCTAACATACCCTTATTATTAGAATATAAAATTAAAATTAAAATTTAATATAAATATAAATATATTTACGTATAGATAGAGAGATGGATATATGATATATGATACACCAAAGCTCGAAATTTATAGGCATGTCAGCTGCTACCTACTGCCATGCCATCGCATGGCTTTTTGCCTTCCAGGCCATGCGATCGCATGGCCCTGGAATTCAGCTCACATGTCTTTGTTTTTTCTGCCGACGATTTTTATTATATAATATAATATATATATATTAATTTCAAGAATTAATTATATATTATATTATATTTATGTGCATAGTTGACTTGTAATTTTTAGTCCGTTGCATTGAGCGTTGAGAGTTGACTTTGGTCCCGGTTCCGGTTTTTCGAACATCCTTGCGTATAATTTAATATCTTGTACTTTGCGTTTCGCGTCTTGTACTCTTGTAATTTTGAGACGTTTCTTATCAATAATTGGAACCTCTTTGATTGTACTTTGTACTTTTGAGCTTTTTGGTCGTTTGCGTCTTCAATTCGTCGAATCTGTCTTTTGTCTTCACCTTTTATTCTTTAAACAAATATCACTTGTAAATAGAATAATTGCAACTAAAAGCTTGTCTTTCTTGAGGGATAATGCTATGAAATATATGTTCGTTTTTAGCATTATCAAATATTCCCACACTTGAGCGTTGCTAGTCCTCAAGCAATATAGTCTTGAAATATACTAGAATCACTTCTTTATTCTTCACACTTTGTAAATCAGTGATTTCTATACGGCGGTATAAACAATGGTAGTAACGATGTGGTTTAGAAGTGCAATTAAATATGAAAATAAAGGAATTATGCTTATTTAAACTTCCGTAATCATGATTTTTGACGTGTTGTTTTTAGTTTATTCCCATGGGTTAATTGTCCTTTGTCCTGGATTATTCGATATGTCCATACGGATTTGTCCATAATAGTCCATCAGTCATAAATATAAAGTGCGAAAGCCTTCGTCAAATTATTCTTATTCCCGAAGTCAAATATTCCAACTAATTGGGGATTCGAATTGTAACAAGGTCTTAATACTTTGTTTAATGAATACACCAAGTTATCGACTGCGTGTAAACCAAGGTTTTAGTACTTTGTTAACAATTACACCAATTACCCTTGAATGTAATCCACCCCTATTTCAACAAGTCTATTAACTATTAATCCAGTTCCGTGTCCGGTAAAATGAACAATTATTGGTATTTATAGATATCCCGCCCACCGTACCCAGTAAAGCGTATGTGGTTATATATAAATACGTCAAATTATAAGTCTATATATTAATTTAACGAGGTATCGTTTAGTTAATATAAAACCCATTAATAGCCCATAGTCTAATTTCCACAAGTGTTGTTCTTTTATCCAAACCCCAATTATGGTACAAAGCCCAATTACCCAATTTTAAATATTTTAGCCCAACATCATGATTACTTCGTCTTAAATAAGCATAATAATAACTTAGCTACGAGACATTAATTTAAAAATAATATTAACCATAACTTACAGTGATTAAAAATAGCGTAGCGTTACACGGACAGAATTTCGACTTACACCCTTACAACATTCGCTAACATACCCTTATTATTAGAATTTAAAATTAAAATTAAAATTATAATATAAATATAAATATATTTACGTATAGATAGAGAGATGGATATATGATATATGATGCACCAAAGCTCAAAATTTATAGGCATGTCAGCTGCTACCTACTGCCATGCGATCGCATCGCTTTTTGCCTTCCAGGCAATGCGATCGCATGGCCCTGGAATTCAGCTCACATGTCTTTGTTTTTTCTGCCGACGGTTTTTATTATATAATATAATATTTATTAATTTTAAGAATTAATTATATATTATATTATATTCATGTGAATAGTTGACTTGTAATTTTTAGTCCGTTGCATCGAGCGTTGAGAGTTGACTTTGGTCCCGGTTCCGGTTTTTCGAACGTCCTTGCGTATAATTTAATATCTTGTACTTTGCGTTTCGCGTCTTGTACTCTTGTAATTTTGAGACGTTTCTTATCAATAATTGGAACCTCTTTGATTGTACTTTGTACTTTTGAGCTTTTTGGTCGTTTGCGTCTTCAATTCGTCGAATCTGTCTTTTGTCTTCACCTTTTATTCTTTAAACGAATATCACTTGTAAATAGAACAATTGCAACTAAAAGCTTGTGTTTCTTGAGGGATAATGCTATGAAATATATGTTTGTTTTTAGCATTATCAAATGTACATTGTAACTTATTAATGTGAAATCAAAATATTCCTCGGGTATTACCTACCCGTTAAAATATTTTCACCATTAACAGTTTGTACAAAAGAATTTTTAATTACAATCTTTATAAAAATATACTTACATATATATATTTTCTTCAGATGTAATACAGATTTAATGAGTTAATATGATATTAATCTCATTTGCTTTTCGGTTTGAGCTAGAATAAGTAATCTCTATGACTTTAGAGATTACATAATCACCACAAGATGTTTCTCCAATGAAGTTATGAATCAATACTTCATCGATTATTTGTTGTTGGTACTCCTTGGTATCTATGGTGGGTATGACGTTGATGCTCAAGGTACAGGTTGTGATGTTGAGGTGTAGAATGCGGACGTTGTTGGTGGTGGTGGTAATGATACTGTTGGTGTTGATGATGGTACTGTTGATGCCGGTGTTGCTACTGTGCTTGTAACCTTGGTACCAAATTCTCCAGAGCCACTACTCGAGCGCGAAGCTCGTTTACTTCTTCTATTACATAGGGATGATTGTCGGTTCGGACGAGCGGATGAATAAGATCTAGGATTTGAGATAGTATATAATCATGAGGAGATACTCTGAAAATGAGAAGAAAATAGTGTTTCGGATATGTTCACCGGTAAGTGCTTCAGGTTCTTCACCAAGAGGGAAATGTGGTGGATGAAAGGGATCACCTTCTTTTTGTCTCTAATGATTAAGGAGGCTGCGAACCCATCAGATGAATTGGGGATGACTAATTGATTGATTCATTCTGGTGATGCTGTTTCTGGAGCTTAGGTGAACATCCATGTCGGAATAGCTATCGGGTTCCGAAGAACTTGAACTAGTGACGAGTTCCATTTCGTACGATTTAGCAAAGGATTTTTCGATATGAAAAGATTTTTCGAATATTAGATGATATTCTAACTACATAGAATATCTATATATATAGTACTAAAGATTGAAGGTATTTCGTATGCCCGAGAGACATGTTAAATTAACGTGGCTAATATGTTTTGATCCAAGTCGGGTCATACCCAATAACAAGCTTACTGACACCTTATTAGTATTTGATCTTAGCGATTATATCGTTGATTAAATACGCAACACTTGAATTTTAAGAAAATGGTTTCTAGAATAATAATACTTGATGTGTATATATATATATAAATTATGGAATAATTTATATATTAAGGATTTAATTATTTATAGGTTAAATAATTAATTAAGTTATGTTACATTTTATAAAATTGGTTTTATAAAATGTACATAACAAATAATATGCAAGTTTATAAAATGTGTTTTATAAAAATTAGTTTATAAAACTAGTTTTATAAAATCTAGTTTTATAAAAACTATTTTATATAAAACACGGAAGTGGCATGGGAGTTGAAGTAAGCATGCATTAGTTTATTAGATTACTTCCCATGCCATAAGCATATTAACCAAGATGTGTTGGAGACCACACACACATGCATCTACACTTTCAAGTAACAAAAAAAAAATTCTGCATTCCTCTAAAAATAGGCTGCTGGCCGTGAGCTTTTAAGGACACAAGAGGGTTTATAATTTTTTTTTGCAATGTCTATTTAAGTGTAAATCAAATCCTAACCAAAGTATAAGGTGTTGGTGGTTAGCTTGGGGTATAACTAATTGAGGTTTCATCTATTTGAGGCTCCATTCTTCATCATCTTCTTCATCATTTACTACCTAGCTTGAAGTAGTTATAAACTCTTTTCTTGATTGTAGTTTGTAAGTATATTTCATGACTTGATCCTAATTGGGATTTAACTTTAAATGGTTAAAGATTAACAATGTTCTAAAATGGTAATTACATGCTTCCACTTTAATTTGATTCTTAAAATGTTTAAGTATATTATGAACTTGTTAAATCCCAACAATGGTATCTAGAGCCGAAGTTGTTGAAATATGCTTCGAGATGGTTATTAAACCCGCTATACATTTTGCATTTTATGTACATGCATAAAAGTAGAATGCAAAAATTAATGGTTTTGGGTGGGTTTGTTGTTTTGGCCAAAAATTTGGAGACCCAAAATGGGTTTTGGGTGCTTCCATTTTTCCATATTTGTTGTTTGTTGTTGTTCACAATCAAGCCTTGACCTTGTGTTTGAATAGTTGCATGTTTGGTTGATTATTTATTATTCATTTGGTTATAATAATATTTATTCAATTGGTTTGTAATATTATTCATTTAGTCATGTAATTTATTTTATATTTGGAATGTAAAATAGATTAGGTTGTATTTTCATTTTTTAGAGAAAAATGTATTAGGATATATTTTGTAAAAATGAAGATACAAGAAGGTGACAATGAAGAACACAAGGAAGGATGCAAGATTAAGTGGGAGATTTTGAAATCTCCTACTTTGTGTTATAACCCCTTTACCGGTGGCATTTGTTTTCGGCTAAACAAATGTCTACCAAATTGGCTTGATTGTGAACATATTGTTTTGCATGCATGGTTGTATGTTTGATTATGGATTGTATGTTTGGTTGCTACAAATTAATCACACAAGTTAACCACAATCATATTAAAAATTTAATTGGGTAATTTAGATGTTATTAACGACATGCAAAACGACAATTTAAATGGTTAAATTAAAAATGGCTAAAAGGACATTAATAAACAGTTATTAAGAACATGAAAAGGATCATATATATAAAATGGTTTATATCAAGTAATTGGCTTAATTACAAGACATGAAAATGATTTTTCATATGTACCATACACTAAATGCATGTTGGTGTATGGCATAAAAGTTTTCTTGAACTAGAGTATTGAAAACTTAAAATCTCTTATTAACAAGGCAAACAAGTTAAACGCCATCCTTTTGTGTGATACTTAAAAATAATTAGGGAACTCATAATGGGATAAAGGTCACCTAACCGTTATGAGCAAACTAATATGATTAAGGTGAATTTCGCACACTTGTGGGATAAAGGTCACCTAACCACTTGTATGTTAAATTTACACGTCTACACAAGTAGGACGACTTGATTTGGGAATCATGAACTTAGGGTCACCGAAGCATGATGAACAAATAGGCGTTGATAGGATAAATATGCCATGCAAGAGGATTGCATGAACCCAAAACTTAGAAGTTGTAAAAGGATTGCAATAGTCATATAATGACTACCTAGCTAAATCAAATGACGGGATAAAGGTCACCTAACCGAAATTTGGTTTACCGTTAGATTCTAAAATTTAATAAATAGTGTGCCGACCCAGAAATCTCCGACCAAACTTAAACTTGATCTTTATATATTTTGACACGATAAGCAAAGTCTGTAATGTTGAGTCTCGAAAATTTTGGAACTGCGTTCATTTATTCAATTACCTTTGACTAACCTCGACGATTCACGAACAGTTAATTGTAAATAGATATGTGCGTATGTTTATATAAATAATAATTCGAAATATAACTTGAAGTATTATATGTAGTTGTTATTAAAAATTAATAAAGTAAAAATAGGATATTATAATAATTATTTTTTTAAAAATATATCTCTATATATATAAAGCATATTAAAAAAAATAAATAAATAAATAAATATTAAATAATTTTAATACTCGATGTTCCGAATAATATTAAGCAAGTTAAATTCGAACTTATATGATTCTAAAATAAACAGTGATACGAAAATGAGTTCTATAAGCTTTAGGCTTATTAAAAATGTATTTAGGAACTATTTGTTAAGTATTAACATTTTTTATATTTTACCCAGAATTGAGAGGGACGGTTGATGTAATTTTTATCTAATAAATTAATGATCGAATTTTATACCATAATAACTGAAATAAATAAAGATAATTATTAATTGTATAATTTATAATAATCAGATAAAGGGAATTGAAGTTGTTTTACGTAGCTTTCCATCTATTGCTAATTTTGTTTATGTCCCCATTATGTTACATGTTGATCTCAAGTCACGTATACAAGCCAAATTCAGTTAGAGATCCACATCAACTTTTACATTTTTTTCTTATTTCCTGATTCATGTGATATCTTGTCCACAACCATCCCCCACTTTTTTGTCATTTCCTTTACTACACGGTTATGATTCACATAATAGTTATTAATTATTATTATTATTATAACTATTAATTATTAATAGTACTGTGTTTGTTTTGTGTTTGATTCTTGTGAATCATCTATCATTATATATCTATAATATACATACACATATAGCATATAGATTTTGGAACATAAATCACACAACCACTTTCACCCGTTCACCATCAACCCTGCACAATCATCATCACAACCGAGAAACACCATCGAATTATAAACCATCTCCTTCCACCACTGTGATCTACAATCAAGAACCACCTCCCTCCACCAAGGACCGCCACCCTCTCTTCTTCTTAGAACAACCCACTCATTTCGTTACTAATGTTGTTGCTATATATGTCTACTATTTTCGCTGCAAGCAAACACCAAAACTAAACCCACTTCACCCTCAAACTCAAACCTCACCATCACTATCCTTCTTCATCTTCTACTTCGACAACCCTCATCTCATGGCCACCACCCACATGATACGATAAGGTGCTGTACTTTCTGGTTCTATTCGAGATCAACACCAAACTAAACATCACCAAACCCACGGTCACTACCATCACCATCTTCATCCTCGAACTTGAAACCCAAAACCATTGTTTTGCTTGCTGTTGCCAACCACCCAACACCTATTGCTACTTGATCTTTATTTTGCTACTACTATATTGTTGTTAGTGCTGTTTGAATGTAGTAAAGACGAAGAAGAAGGTACAAACTTAACAGTAAACGATGATGGTGGTAGAACATTACACGTTCCGTGTGTAATGTACACGAATCGCGTAATTTTTTTTTTACAATGTTATACATTTCGTGTAATCTATATGCTATCCACGTATTTTCAAGATTTAATACACTATTGTTACTGTTATTTGCATGTTACCCGGTTTTGTTTAAACCGTCCCAAACAAACATCAACTGCACGTTCGTTTCTGTTTCTATTTTAATTGTGATCGAAGGAAGTGAATAAAGTAATGGTGAACTTTGTTAATGATCGATGATGATGATACACAGAATGATGTTGTGTATCATGATGATGATTAAAGATGAGGATGGAGAATAATGATTAGCGAGGTTGAAAAGTGATGGCGGATGCAACATGTTTCTTTCTATATTTTTTTTTGTACCGAACTCCTTCACTTATGTTATTGGGCAGGAGGGTTAATTGAAGAGTGGGCTTGTTAATTGGGTTTGTTTTTGGACTTTATTAAAGATGGGCCAAGATTAACTAGAGACAGAAAATTACAGTTTAAATGAACTGAAGGTATAAATTAAAATCGAAAAGGAGTAGCTGAGGAGTGGTTCAGGGTGTTGTCTGTTAAGCGAGAGGTTTAGAGTTCGAGCCTGGGCTATGACATTTATTTTTAGGATTTGCTTTGAAGGTAGTCTCCTTTTATATTATTATTATTATTATTAGTAAATCACTATTATTATCAAAACTACTTTTTAACAAATAAATAGTTTGTGCATAAAAACACACTTATTACATATACTATAATTATATTGATATTACCTATAACTATATGAAAAACATATTAACATTATATAAATATTTACATATAACAAATTAAGTATTTTCAACATAATACTAAATATATATATAGATATTAATATAACTATGTTAATCATTTTAGATTTATATACAAAATAAATATATATAACACATAATTTAAGATATAATATAAGTATATAATATTAAATGAAATTTAGTATAAATATTATATAACTACAATTACATAAATAACATATATTAATAAATGAAATTATGTGATTTCCATTACATGTGTTAATATATATAATTGAATATAGGTTCGTGAATCCGAGGTCAACCCTGCATTGTTCAGTTGTTAAATATCGTATATGTATTTTTACTACAAAATACATTATGGTGAGTTTTCATTTACCTTTTTACCCTTTATATTTTTGGGCTGAGAATACATGCGCAATTTTTATAAATTTTTTACTAAATAGACACAAGTAATCGAAACTACATTATATGGTTGAATTATCGAAATCGAATATGCCCCTTTTTAGTATGGTAATCTAAGAATTAGGGAACAGACACCCTAATTGACGCGAACTCTAAAGATAGATCTATCGGGCCCAACAAGCCCCATCCAAAGTACCGGATGCTTTAGTACTTCAAAATTTATATCATGTCCAAAGGAGGATCCCGGAATGATGGGGATATTCTTATATGCATATTGTGAATGTCGGTTACCAGGTGTTCAATCCATATGAATGATTATTTTAGTCTCTATGCATGGGACGTATATTCATGAGAAATGAGAATCTTGTGGTCTATTAAAATGATGGAAATAATTATTTATGTTAAACTAATGAACTCACCAACCTTTTGGTTCACACTTTAAAGCATGTTTATTCTCAGGTATGAAAGAAATCTTCCGCTGTGCATTAGCTCATTTTAGAGATATTACTTAGAGTCATTCATGACATATTTTAAAAGACGTTGCATTCAAGTCGTTGAGTTCATCAAGATTATTATTAAGTCAGTTATAGATAGATATATTATAAAATGGTATGCATGCCGTCAACTTTCGATGTAATGAAAGATTGTCTTTTCAAAAACGAATGAAATGTTTGTAAAATGTATCATATAGAGGTCAAGTACCTCGCAATGTAATCAACTGTTGTGAATCGTTTATAATCGATATGGACTTAGTCATGATGGATTAGGATGGGTCTTCACAGTTGGTATCAGAGCGGTGGTCGTAGCGAACCAGGTCTTGCATTAGAGTGTCTAACTAGTAGTTTTTTAGATGCATTAGTGAGTCTGGACTTCGACCGTGTCTGCATGTCAAAAGTTTGCTTATTATTTCTAGTCGGAAATCATCTGCTTATCATTCTTAGTCTAGACACATCTTACTGTATTGATTGCATGAATAGTGTATAGACAAAAATTCGTATCTTAGCGTATCTGCTAATTCATATCTTAGCATATATGTTATTGCTACCTTTGCCTGACAGCTTCCGTAGATTTCTCCGCAACTTATGGGATTTTAGTATTATATATGCATATGTAAATTATGTATTGCAGAGTACTAATCTACATCCTATAATCTATTTCTTATCGAAAAATCCTTTGTTTGATCGTACGATATGAATCCCTCACCCAGTTCGAGTCCTTCAGATTCCGATAGCTATTCCGATAGTTATTCCGACAGCTATTCCAACATCGAGTTTCACCTAAACTCCGAAAGCTGTGTCACTAGAATGAAAACAACCAATCAGCCATCCCCAATTCATCTGATGGGTTCGTAGTCTATTAAATCAATGGAGACACGAAGAAGGCGATCCTTTCCATCAACCGAATTTAGCTCTTGGCGATGAACCTGAAACACTTACCGGCGAACCTGTTTGTAATACTATTTTCTCTCTCATTTCCCGAATATCTCGCCAAGATTATATTCTATCCACAATTCTAAACCTTATTCATCCGCTCGTTCTGACCGACAATCATCCCGGAGTAATACAAGGAGTCAACGAACTTTGCGCTGGAGTAATCAATTTGGAAAATATGGTGCAAAACGTACCAGCTTCAGCAACATCACCGGTATCAACAATACCACCAACAACATAAGTTTCAACATCACATGCCCCAATATCTCATTCTGTACCTCGAGTATAATCATCGTTCTACGAATCATTCTACATTATTTATCTTCGTTCTACATCATTATCTTCGTTCCTTATGGCAATTATGTAATCTCTAATGTTTTAGAGATTATGTACTCTAGTTCTAACCATAAATCAAATGAGTTTAATATCATATTAACTCATTAAATCCATAATTACATCTGAAGAAAATATACATGTATATATGTTTTCATGAGAATTGTAATTAAAAATTCTTTTGTACAAACTTTTAATGGTGAAAATATTTTAACGGGTAGGTAATACCCGAGGAATATTTAGATTTCACATTAATAAGTTACACTGTACATTCTTCGAATGTGATTCAACAGTCATTTACTATCCTACTTACATCCACCGATATACAAATCCATTCACCACAGAATAACCATATTCATCCAATTTCATATTGAGATTTTGATTTATCAGAATCCAACAAGTAGCATAATGAAGAAAACATTTGACAAAATAAAAGTTATTAGAAACAAACAAATTAACTATGAGAAATTTTGTTAAGAATCCACGCTAACTGTTCCTAGCTAATTGTTCCTAGCAAACTGATTACATTTTATTTATCGCAATTTAATTATCGCAATTTATATTCCTGCAATTTTATTTATCGTCATTTAATTTCTGTTATTTACTTTACGCACTTTATTTATCGTTATTTAATTTCTGTTATTTATTTTACACACTTTAAATATCCGGACACGTATACAAGGTTTTGACATATCATATCGACGCATTCATATATATTATTTGGAATAACCATATACACTCTATATGCAGTAATGAACGAGTTCTCTATACAGGGTTGAGGTTGATTCTACAATAATATATATAATTTGAGTTATGATCGAGTCTGAGACATGTACACGGGTCACGATACGTATTAATTAAATCGAATATTATATATTAAACAATATATGAATTATTGGACTGTTACTGTGGACTATCGACTGTGGACTAATAGCATTGGACAATTAAAATGAATTAAAATATTGATTATAACATATGAAACTAAACATTTCTTCAAGTTTGCCACTTGATTTCGTCTTAAACATCATTTGTATCTTGACGATTACAATCTACGTTCAAACCTTTCATGATTCTTGAAAACACCTCAATCGATAGGATGAATCAACCGCACTTCATCTACGGAAGAAAAGATTTATGCACATAGTTATGCACCTGAGAAACTCTCGGCAATTGAGTAAAAGTTTAACACGTAGCCCAGATCCTTTGGCATTTATTAGCAAAAATAACTTTGCGATCCCTTTTCAAAGTAGCCAATTTTGTCACAGCTCCAGCAAGTCAACTTCGACTTTTCAGTCGAAACAGTCTTATTATAACCTTGATATATACGTTGCCTTTTCGCCATCGTTACCGGGGAACCGTTTATATTCCACCACATTAGCAGTAAACTTATCAGCAACTGTAATGATCTAGGATTTTCCGAAGAATCATTATATTTATTAAAACCCCATCATTCACTCATCTGCATCTTGTAACAATAATTTCCATACGAATCATCGGGAATTAGCAATCAGTATTTTGAAATTTCGCAACATGCCTATGCCAACAGTTATATGTGTACATATAACGTCTATCATCTGGACTTACATGCTTGAATGTGAAGTGTCTGAAAAACACCCCGAAATGCGAACTAGTCCTCAAAATGTTGATGAAGCAGCAAAAATCGTAAACGACCTTAATCGTCGGAAATTTTATGATAAAGAATAGTATGTTGGAAAAGCTCAAAAAAGTTGGAACTGGAAAACGGATTGAGCTAACCACGAAGGAGACCAAGGACAAATACAAGGACCATACCCTATATTCAAAGAATCCAGGTACTCCTGGATCCGATGAAATCTTCAACGAATATATTTTTCCGAGGTCATGTTAAAATCTTGCGAAAATTTTTCTTCATCAACCATCGAACTTAGAAATTCCAAAATATCATCATCAATATCTTCGATATTTCTGAGGATATTTTCATAAATATTCTCGTCTGAAATTATATATCTCTTCGTGCTTCCTGTGTATCATTGTATTGGAAACACTCAATAGAAAATTAGTGTCGAAAAGCGGATTATGCGAAACTATGAAGGAAGCCGTGGACAAATCACAAAGAATAAGTTTGACTTCAAAGAATCCAAATGATTCTGTTTCTGATGAAATCTTTAGCGAATACCTTGCTTCCGAATCTAAACCTTTACGGATAAATCTTCTTCGTCATCCATCGATATTAGAAATTCCAAGATATCATCGTATCTTTCATTATAAATATCCTTCATATTTCTGAAGATATTTTCATAACTATTCTTATCTGAAATCATTAATCTCTTCGTGCTATCAGTGTTACATCATATAGAAACTGTTAGTTTTTATAATTTGTAAACTTTCGAGCTTAAAATATGAATGTTATTGAAGTAATGTTGGGAACTGATGCATGAGTTAGTATAATATAATGACACTTGATCAACGTGATTATATTATAGTAAGTCATGCTGAATTTCTATTTGAACATGATGATTCACAGTAGATCATACCATCATCATGTGCCATGTTACATAACTCTTTCATTTTACTTAACCTCTGAACATATCAAGAAAATATATTCTTGATAGTTCCATCCTCAGGGTTTCTAGTAATTTGATAAATCAAATCGTGCTATTACGTTCTTTCTTGCTTAGAACATTAGGATTATTCGAAACTCCATACCTACAAATTCTGAACCATTATTTGCTTGATTTAAAGTCGGGAAGAGAAAACAAGAGCATGAAGCTCCGATATATAAGGGAAAATATAAAGCCCAACAACAACAACGAAATTACAAACTGTGGATATCAGTGCGTATAACAATATAAAGACACGGGAGGATTATAAATACAATAATCCCTAGAGGATAGTAGAAATAAACAGATTCTTCCGGTGGGAGTTGGAAAAGAAGAACGATCATTGCGATAGTCAGAATAAGAACATGGATTAGAACTAGATTAAGCATTATTATAATCTTTTAGATATATGAACTGAGAAAGAAGGTATAGAAGTGGTGGAAACTAATGGAACGGAAAAGGTAAATTTATAATGGAAGTATCAGATAGAGTAATCGAGGCAGATCACCGTATTTAATTATAGAGATCTTAATTTCCTTATTCGCCGAAGAATCAAATCTTTTAGATTTCGAAGATTTTCTTTATATCCCTTAAATTCCGAAAATTCAACCATGACTAGTCAAAAGTTATGATGAAACTTGTCTTTTTCATTTCACTCTTTTATGATAGCTTCATTCGTACTCTTCGAATAATCGAACTATTTTATCCTTATTACTCAATGGTAATAAAACTCTATCTATCAACTCATAGTCGTCAGAAAGACATTCTTATTGTTAACCAGGACCACCACACTCAAATTTCGGGACGAAATTTCTTTAACGGGTAGGTACTGTGACGACCCGGAAATCTCCGACCAAATTTAAACTTGATCTTTATATATTTCGACACGATAAGCAAAGTCTGTAATGTTGAGTCTCAAAAATTTTGGAACTACGTTCATTTATTCAATTACCTTTGACTAACCTCGACGATTCACGAACAGTTAATTGTAAATAGATATGTGTGTATGTTTATATAAATAATAATTCGAAATATAACTTGAAGTATTATACGTAGTTGTTATTAAAAATTAATAAAGTAAAAATAGGATATTATAATAATTATTTTTTTAAAAATATATCTCTATATATATAAAGCATATTAAAAATAAATAAATAAATAAATATTAAATAATTTTAATACTCGATGTTCCGAATAATATTAAGCAAGTTAAATTTGAACTTATATGATTCTAAAATAAATGGTGATACGAAAATGAGTTCTATAAGCTTTAGGCTTATTAAAAATGTATTTAGGAACTATTTGTTAAGTATTAACATTTTTTATAATTTACCCAGAATTGAGAGGGACAGTTGATGTAATTTTTATCTAATAAATTAATGATCAAATTTTATACCATAATAACTGAAATAAATAAAGATAATTATTAATTGTATAATTTATAATAATCAGATAAAGGGAATTGAAGTTGTTTTACGTAGCTTTCCATCTATTGCTAATTTTGTTTATGTCCCCATTATGTTACATGTTGATCTCAAGTCACGTATACAAGCCAAATTCAGTTAGAGATCCACATCAACTTTTACATTTTTTTCTTATTTCCTGATTCATGTGATATCTTGTCCACAACCATCCCCCACTTGTTTGTCATTTCCTTTACTACACGGTTATGATTCACATAATAGTTATTAATTATTATTATTATTATAACTATTAATTATTAATAGTACTGTGTTTGTTTTGTGTTTGATTCTTGTGAATCATCTATCATTATATATCTATAATATACATACACATATAGCATATAGATTTTGGAACATAAATCACACAACCACTTTCACCCGTTCACCATCAACCCTGCACAATCATCATCACAACCGAGAAACACCATCGAATTATAAACCATCTCCTTCCACCACCGTGATCTACAATCAAGAACCACCTCCCTCCACCAAGGACCGCCACCCTCTCTTCTTCTTAGAACAACCCACTCATTTCGTTACTAATGTTGTTGCTATATATGTCTACTATTTTCGCTGCAAGCAAACACCAAAACTAAACCCACTTCACCCTCAAACTCAAACCTCACCATCACTATCCTTCTTCATCTTCTACTTCGACAACCCTCATCTCATGGCCACCACCCACATGATATGATAAGGTGCTGTACTTTCTGGTTCTATTCGAGATCAACAACAAACTAAACATCACCAAACCCACGATCACTACCATCACCATCTTCATCCTCGAACTTGAAACCCAAAACCATTGTTTTGCTTGCTGTTGCCAACCACCCAACACCTATTGCTACTTGATCTTTATTTTGCTACTACTATATTGTTGTTAGTGATGTTTGAATGCAGTAAAGATGAAGAAGAAGGTACAAACTTAATAGTAAACGATGATGGTGGTAGAACATTACACGTTCCGTGTGTAATGTACACGAATCGCGTAATTTGTTTTTACAACGTTATACGTTTCGTGTAATCTATACGCTATCCACGTATTTTCAAGATTTAATACACTATTGTTACTGTTATTTGCATGTTACCCGTTTTTGTTTAAACCGTCCCAAACAAACATCAACTGCACGTTCGTTTCTGTTTCTATTTTAATTGTGATCGAAGGAAGTGAATAAAGTAATGGTGAACTTTGTTAATGATCGATGATGATGATACATAGAATGATGGTGTGTATCATGATGATGATTAAAGATGAGGATGGAGAATAATGATTAGCGATGATGAAAAGTGATGGCGGCTGCAACATGTTTCTTTCTATATTTTTTTTTGTACCGAACTCCTTCACTTATGTTATTGGGCAGGAGGGTTAATTGAAGAGTGGGCTTGTTAATTGGGTTTGTTTTTGGACTTGTTTAAAGATGGGCCAAGATTAACTAGAGACAGAAAATTACAGTTTAAATGAACTGAAGGTATAAATTAAAACCGAAAAGGAGTAGCTGAGGAGTGGTTCAGGGTGTTGTCTGTTAAGCGAGAGGTTTAGAGTTCGAGCCTGGGCTATGACATTTATTTTTAGGATTTGCTTTGAAGGTAGTCTCCTTTTATATTATTATTATTATTATTATTAGTAAATCACAATTATTATCAAAACTACTTTTTAACAAATAAATAGTTTGTGCATAAAAACACACTTATTACATATACTATAATTATATTGATATTACCTATAACTATATGAAAAACATATTAACATTATATAAATATTTACATATAACAAATTATGTATTTTCAACATAATACTAAATATATATATAGATATTAATATAACTATATTAATCATTTTAGATTTATATACAAAATAAATATATATAACACATAATTTAAGATATAATATAAGTATATAATTTTAAATGAAATTTAGTATAAATATTATATAACTACAATTACATAAATAACATATATTAATAAATGAAATTATGTGATTTCCATTACATGTGTTAATATATATAATTGAATATAGGTTCGTGAATCTGAGGTTAACCCTGCATTGTTCAGTTGTTAAATATCGTATATGTATTTTTACTACAAAATACATTATGGTGAGTTTTCATTTACCTTTTTACCCTTTATATTTTTGGGCTGAGAATACATGCGCAATTTTTATAAATGTTTTACTAAATAGACACAAGTAATCGAAACTACATTATATGGTTGAATTATCGAAATCGAATATGCCCCTTTTTAGTCTGGTAATCTAAGAATTAGGGAACAGACACCTTAATTGACGCGAACTCTAAAGATAGATCTATCGGCCCCAACAAGCCCTATCCAAAGTAACGGATGCTTTAGTACTTCGAAATTTATATCATGTCCGAAGGAGGATCCCGGAATGAGATGGGGATATTCTTATATGCATATTGTGAATGTTGGTTACTAGCTGTTCAATCCATATGAATGATTATTTTAGTCTCTATGCATGTGACGTATATTCATGAGAAATGAGAATCTTGTGGTCTATTAAAATGATGGAAATGATTATTTATGTTAAACTAATGAACTCACCAACCTTTTGGTTGACACTTTAAAGCATGTTTATTCTCAGGTATGAAAGAAATCTTCCGCTGTGCATTTGCTCATTTTAGAGATATTACTTGGAGTCATTCATGACATATTTTAAAAGACGTTGCATTCAAGTCGTTGAGTTCATCAAGATTATTATTAAGTCAGTTATAGATAGATATATTATAAAATGGTATGCATTCCGTCAACTTTCGATGTAATGAAAGATTGTCTTTTCAAAAACGAATGCAATGTTTGTAAAATGTATCATATAGAGGTCAAGTACCTCGCAATGTAATCAACTGTTGTGAATCGTTTATAATCGATATGGACTTAGTCCGGATGGATTAGGATGGGTCTTCACAAATATCAATTGGATTAAAGGGTATTGATTGTTAAATTAAAACTAATACTTAAACAACTTTGTTAAATTTTGTAGATGACCGCCAATAACAACAACATTCCAAACGCACCAATCAACTTTAACAACCTATCATTGAGGTCAATCCTCGAAAAGGAAAAACTCAACCATACGAATTTCATGGATTGGTTTCGCAATCTAAGAATTGTCCTCAAACTTGAGGATAGGGCGTATGTGTTGGAAGACCCCATTCCCGATTAACCTGACGAGGATGATGCGGAAGGCATGGCTTATTGGGAGAAATATTGCACCGATTCGTTCCACGTTTCTTGCCTCATGCTTGGGACCATGATACCTGAACTCCAAAAGGACTTCGAACATCATGGAGCATATGACATGATCACTCAGTTAAAGGAGATGTTCCTTCAACAAGCTCGTGTCGAGCGCTTTGAAACGGTCTGAGCGCTTCATGCTTGTCGTATGGATGACTCCCAATCTGTTTCATCTTATGTCCTTAAGATGAAAAGCCTAATTGATCGAGCAAACCGTCTAAATTGCAACGTGTCTAATGAATTAGCCACGGACCTTATCCTTAACTCATTGTCAAAAAGGTTTGACACATTCGTGTTAAATTATAACATGAATGGTTGGGATAAGAGCATTGGCGAATTACATGCCATGCTTAAGACGGCCGAAGCAAGCATGGGTAAAAGGGCTTCACCCGTGTTTATGATCAATGAAGGCGGGTCCAAAAACAATAACACTTCTAAGCCAAAGGTGGCTAAGAGGAAAGGACCCGCCTACCAAGGCAAGGGTAAGGGAAAAGGGAAGATGGTTACCCCAACCAATAATAACAAGAAGCAAAAGGTTGTCGATAAAGCAAACCTCAAAGAAGATCCGTGCTTTGGTTGCGGTGAGATGGGTCACTGGAAACGCAACTTCCCGATCTACCTTAAAGAGTTGAAAGAAAAGAGGGATGCAGGGCAAACCTCAGGTAATGTATATATGGTATACATTGAGCTTAGTATTACTTCTTCTAATACATGGGTATTAGACACAGGATGTGGAACTCATATTTGCAATTCTTTACAGGGGTTTAAAAGAAGTAAACAAGAAGCGAGAACATCAAGTCTCTTCATGGGAAATGGAGCTAAGGTGAACGTAGTAGCTCAAGGAGACTTTATTTTGAAGCTTCCAAGTGGTTTGGAACTTATTTTAAAAAATATTTTGTATGCACCCGATTTATCTCGAAACATTATTTCTATTTCCCGTTTAAGACAATGTGGTTTTCATTTCAATTTCATTGATGATGATATCCATGTTTCTTTAGATAATGTGTTCTATTTTAAGGTTTCACCTTCGAATGGTATTTATGAATTGGTTCATGATGACACATCATACAATAGCTCAATGTTCCATGCAAATACCAAGAAACTCAAAAGGGATTTGAGTGATTCCTACTTATGGCAATGTCGCCTTGGTCACATAAACAAGAATCGAATGCATACACTTCAAAAGAATGGAATTTTGAAATCAAATGAACTAGATTTGTTTGATGTATGTGAATCTTGTTTACAAGGCAAAATGACTAAAGCACCTTTCAAAGGGACCTATGAAAGGGCTAAAGACTTATTGGGATTAATACATTCGGATGTATGTGGACCCTTTAAGCCCATGACTAGGAATGGTGAAAGATACTTCGTTACTTTCATTGATGAATTCAGTCGTTTTGGATATGTCTACCTGTTAAGACATAAGGGCGTAACTTTTGAAGCATTCAAGGAATATCAAAATGAAGTACAAAATCAACTCAATAAGACATTCAATGTACTTCGTACCGATAGAGGAGGTGAATACCTAAGCGATGCTTTCCAAGATCATCTTAAAGGTTGTGGGATTATCTCACAAGTTACTCCTCCTGGAACACCCCAACTTAATGGAGTATCTGAAAGGAGAAACCGAACCCTAATGGATATGGTTCGATCTATGATGGCTAGAAGCTCGTTACCTCTATCTTTTTGGGGTTATTGTCTATGCTCCACGGCTCGTATTTTAAATATGGCCCCAACCAAGAAAGTGGAACGAACACCTCATGAGATGTGATTTGGAAAACCTCCATCTCTGTCATACTTAAAGGTATGGGGATGTGAAGCTTACCCTAAGCGTTACGTCCCTAATAAGTTGAATGCTCGATCCACGAAGTGTATCTTCATAGGATATCCCAAGGATGATATGGGATACTATTTCTATGGTCCTTCCGAGCAGAATGTATTTGTTGCTCGGAAGGCTGAATTCCTTGAAACTAAGTTCCTAATGGAAGGTAATAGTGAAAGGAAGATAGATCTTGAAGAGGATCAAGATCAAGTAGATGATACACAATTGGTTGACACTAGAACTCAACATGAAAATGTTGAGAATGATCAAATGGATGATCAAAGTATACAATACGTTCGCAGATCTGGTAGGATTAGTAATCCTCCTGAGAGATATGGGTTTCTCATGGATGGTTGCTATGTGGTTGATTTGGATGAACCAACAAACTACCAAGATGCTTTATCAGGGATTGATAAAGATAAATGGCAGGAAGCCATGAACGCTGAGATGCAATCCATATATGACAACCAAGTTTGGGAACTTGTTGCATAACCTAATGGCTCAAGGCTTGTTAATTGTAAATGTCTTTTCAAAATGAAAATCGACATACATGGAAACTTGGATACATATAAAGCTAGACTTGTAGCAAAAGGTTTCACTCAAACTCAAGGGGTTGACTATGATGAACCTTTTCGCCTGTGGCAATGCTAAAGTCTATAAGGATATTACTTGCCATTGCTTCTCATTATGATTATGAAATATGGCAAATGGATGTCAAGACCGCTTTCCTAAATGGGCATCTTGAGGAAGATGTCTATATGGTTCAGCCTGAAGGTTTTGTTGATCCGAAATATCCTAAAAAGGTATGCAAGTTAAAGAAGTCAATCTACTGATTGAAACAAGCATCTAGAATGTGGAATCATCGTTTTAATGAGGAGGCCAAGAAATTTGGCTTCATTTAAAATAGTGATGAAGCTTGTGTATACAAGAAAGCTAGTGGGAGTACTATCATGTTCCTTGTACTATATGTGGATGATATATTGTTATTTGGAAATGATATTTCGGCAATGCAAGGTGTTAAAACTTGGCTAAGTAAATGCTTCTCCATTAAGGATCTTGGAGAAGCACAATACGTTTTGGGGATTGGGATCTACAGGGATAGATCCAAGAAACTGATAGGTTTGAATCAAAGTGCATACATTGAAAAAATCTTGAAAAGGTTCAAGATGGAGTACTCTAAGAAAGGCTTGGTACCTATTCAAAGAGGAACGCTTCTCAGTTCATCTCAGTGCCCTACCACGAAAGATGAACAAGAGAGAATGAAGAAAGTCCCGTACGCATCTACTATTGTGTCAATCATGTACGCAATGATATGCACTAGACCGGATGTATCATGCGCTCTTAGCCTGACAAGTAGATACCAGAATAACCCAGGGAACAGTCATTGGATTGCTGTCAAAAGTATATTGAAATACCTTAGGAGGACTAAGGATATGTTTCTAATATATGGGTCTGGTGAGGAGGAACTCGCAGTAAAGGGTTACGTGGACGTAAGTTTCCAAACTGATCGAGATGATTCTCGATCACAATCCGGTTATGTCTTCACGTTAAATGGAGGTGCGGTCTCTTGGAAGAGTTCAAAACAGGATGTTGTTGCATTATCCACTATAGATTCGGAGTACATTGCCGCCTCATTGGTAGCTCAGAAAGCTGCGTGGATAAAGAAATTCATCGACAACTTAGGAGTAGTCCCTTCTATTCAGGACCCTCTTGAGATCTTTTGTGACAACGAGAGTGCGATTGCTCAAATCAAGGAACCTCGTGCTCACCAAAAGACCCGTCACATTGAGCGGAGATTCAACTACATAAGGGATGAAGTTGAAAAGGAAAAGATATGTATTCGCAAAGTTCACACAGATCTTAATATAGCGGATCCACTCACGAAGCTCTTACATGGTGCAAAACATCAAGGGCATGTTAGTGCATTAGGGCTTCGATATTCTACTGATTGGTTGTGATCTGTTTTATGTATTGTAATGGAATGAAGTGGTTTAAACTCATTAATATAATTATGGTGTTAATTTATTAATCTTAAGTCACGTTCCTATTTTGCATATTTTATCCATGAATAAGTAATTATTCTAAATTCCGTAGTCGATCACATTTGTGGGAACAAGTGTGAGGTTTAGACTATTATGAACTTGGATTGGTATACATTCACGGGCTGAATGTGGAGCAGGGTTGCAACCAAAGTTCATAGATATTTGTGGGATACAAATATTGAAAGACCCGCTCTCAAGATTTACTAAATGGAGCCTTTGTGGTTGATCACATGTAATCTTGAGTAAAGGAAAATATCATTGTATCCTCTGACCTGAGATACATATTGGGTTCGGATATTTACCAAGTATTGTGCCGTGATTCTTTTCTTCGCTATTCTGAAATATGGTAGTTCATAAGGAAGAGCTCAGGTATAATGCAAGGTATATATTTAGGATGTATGTAGTCATGATGGAATTTGTCCCTCTTATTCGTTGAGAGTCAGATGTCTAAGGCCTGATAAAGTTAAATCTAGAAGAGAGTGATCACTCTGTGTCTCTTGGATTTAACATGACATCTAGGACAAAAGGAAATAATGAAAGATTCACATATTCACATTCGAGAGGGGAACTCGAAAGGGATGATGTTATTGAATGGCAGTAAGTCATAACATATTGGGGTGATGGACTGTCGTTATGTGGTATCCATCATTTGCATTAATTTCTTATGTTTCTCGTGCAAGTGGGAGATTGAAGGTATTTCGTATGCCCGAGAGACATATTAAATTAACGTGGCTAATATGTTTTGATCCAAGTTGGGTCATACCCAATAACAAGCTTACCGACACCTTATTAGTATTTGATCTTAGCGATTAGATCGTTGATTAAATACGCAACACTTGAATTTTAAGAAAATGGTTTCTGGAATAATAATACTTGATGTGTGTATATATATAAATTATGGAATAATTTATATATTAAGGATTTAATTATTTATAGGTTAAATAATTAATTAAGTTATGTTACATTTTATAAAATTGGTTTTATAAAATGTACATAACAAATAATATGCAAGTTTATAAAATTTAGTTTATAAAACTAGTTTTATAAAATCTAGTTTTATAAAAACTATTTTATATAAAACATGGAAGTGGCATGGGAGTTGAAGTAAGCATGCATTAGTTTATTAGATTACTTCCCATGCCATAAGCATATTAACCAAGATGTGTTGGAGACCACACACACATGCATCTACACTTTCAAGTAACAAAAAAAAAATTTCTGCATTCCTCTAAAAATAGGCTGCTGGCCGTGAGCTTCTAGGGACACAAGAGGGTTCATAATTTTTTTTTGCAAGCTCTATTCAAGTGTAAATCAAATCCTAACCAAAGTACATGGTGTTGGTGGTTAGCTTGGGGTATAACTACTTGAGGTTTCATCCATTTGAGGCTCCATTCTTCATCATCATCTTCATCATTTACTACCTAGCTTGGAGTAGGTATAAACTCTTTTCTTGCTTGTAGTTTGTTAGTATATTTATGACTTGAACCTAATTGGGATTTAACTTTAAATGGTTAAAGATTAACAAAGTTCTAAAATGGTAATTACATGCTTCCGCTTTAATTTGATTTTTAAAATGTTTAAGTATATTATGAACTTGTTAAATCCCAACAAAGATTTTGTAGACTACGGAGGAATTTACGGCATATGTTAGGCAAGTCTACAGTAACAGATGCGCTAAGATATGAATTAGCAAATACGCTAAGATATGAATTTTGTCTATACACTATTCATGCAATCAATGCAGTAAGATGTGTCTAGACTAAGAATGATAAGCAAGTGATTTCCTAAGAATGATAAGCAGGTAATTTTTGACACGAAATGATAAGCAAAACTTTTGACATGCAGACACGGTCGAAGTCCAGACTCACTAATGCATTTAAACAACTATCAGTTAGACATACTAATGCAATACCTGGTTCGCTAAGACCACCGCTCTGATACCAACTGAAAGGACCCGTCCTAATCCATCTGGACGAACACATTACATTTGGTTACATCGTGAGCTACTTGACCTCTATATGATACATTTTACAAACATTGCATTCATTTTTAAAAGACAAACTTTCATTTCTTCGAAAGTTGACGACATGCATACCATTTCATAATATATCCAACTATCATTAACTTAATAATAATCTTGATGAACTCAACAACTCGAATGCAACGTCTTTTGAAATATGTCATGAATGACTCCAAGTAATATCTCTAAAATGAGCACATGCATAGCGGAAGGTTTCTTTCATACCTGAGAATAAACATGCTTTAAAGTGTCAACCAAAAGGTTGGTGAGTTCATTAGTTTAACATAAATAATCATTTCCATCATTTTAATAGACCACAAGATTTTCATTTCCATTTCTCATAAATATACGTCACATGCATAGAGACAAAAATCATTCATATGGATTGAACACCTGGTAACCGACATTAACAAGATGCATATAAGAATATCCCCTATCATTTCGGGACATCCATCGGACATGATAAAAACAACATCGAAGTACTAAAGCATCCGGTACTTTGGATGGGGTTTGTTAGGCCCAATAGATCTATCTTTAAGATTCGCGTCAATTAGTAGATCGGTTTACTAATTCTTAGCCTACCAAGCAAAAGGGGCATATTCAGCTTTGATCATTCAACCATATAATGTAGTTTCGATTACTTGTGTCTATTTCGTAAAACATTTATAAAAGCGCATGTATTCTCAGTCCCAAAAATATATATTGCAAAAGCATTTAAAAGGGAGTAATGAAACTCACGATAATATATTGTGTAGTAAAAATACATATGACGGCATTGAACAACTGAACAATGCAGGGTTGGCCTCTGATTCACGAACCTATATCAGTTATATATATATATATATATATATATATATATATATATATATATATATATATATATATATATATATATATATATATATATATTAACACATATAATCACAATCGAACAAGTTATATATATATATATATATATATATATATATATATATATATATATATATATATATATATATATATATATATATATATTATTTCAATTGTTTATATTTTTATATATATATACTTTTATATATGTTCTATATATATTTTAATAACAAATTTTATTGTATTAATAATAATGTTAAAAATAATAATGTTAATGTTAAAAATAACAATAATAATGATGATAATAATGTTAATTATTATTTTAATAAAGATAATAATAAAAATAATAGTAACGAAAGCAAAATGATAATGATAAAAATAATGATAATTCTAATAATAATAATAATAATGTTAATTCTAATAATAAATATGATAACTTTTATAAAAAAAATTAGTTTCAATAATAATACTACTTACATTAAAAATGATAATAATAATAATAATAATAATAATAATAATAATAATAATAATAATAATAATAATAATAATAATAATAATAATAATAATAATAATAATAATAATAATAATAATAATAATAATAATAATAATAATAATAATAATAAAAATGAGTAATAAGTAAACTACCTCAAATGAGTAATCCTAAAAAAAATGCCCAAGTCCGGGTTTGAGCCCGCGACGTCCCGCTAACCCGACAACTCCCTTAACTATCCAAGCTAATCCATTTTTTCTAATTACCATTTATCATCAAACCATTTCCTTCACTGAATCGTCTAATCCCATCGACTTATCATTATCTAATCGTCATATAACATCATCACCATGGGACTATTATTATTTTTATAACATTATCCTCTTTAAATCATAATTATCATCATAATGAATCATACGATATCATCGTACGATTTTTATTATCATTATCATCCATCGTACATCCTAATCATCATCACTATACTATCATCTAATCTCATCATCATCTTCCATTATTCTTCATCATCATAATCGTGATCATAAAGATCATTTTTGCTCGATCATTTATGTAACTTTGATCATCATTTATCCCGCTATTTTCATCATTACTCTTATATTTTCCTCGCCCATTACTCGATAACATCATCTATCTCATATTTATCATCTTTCATCATCGTTGTATATCATAAATGTATTAGAACTAGAGATCGATTAGTAAGTTAATACTCCATATCTCTTTTGGCCCAACATCACTAAGCCTCGGCCCAACATAGAATTAGAACTCTCGACCCAAAGGAAAATTTGTGGCTTTTTCTTTGATTTGGTAACACGAATGAATTGACAGGAGCATAAATAACAAAAAGAAAAAAAAACGCATGCCCACTCAATATTTCATCATCATCTCATTACGTATATACTTTCTTTTATAGTGATTATCACCTTGTCACTTTCCATTTGTCCCCATCGGTTTAAAATATAAGAAGTTTAAGGCCCACGGCCAGTTTTTCAATGGGATTCATCCAGCAAGATTTCCATAGATACACTAACATAATCATTATTATAATTCCTTACTAACTTTATTAAAGTAATATCGTAAACCTCATGCTAGTGGACCACGACTTACCTCCTTTCATGCTGTAAATCGTCATCATTGTAATTGCTAAAAAAATTGGTGTCACATTTCCAACTTAAATAATACCCGTAACATCAACTTTAAACCAAGTGGGTCGGGAGTTGTCGACTAATCAAGGAAAAGAATAATCCATTAATATCATAACATTCACACTCTCAACCTTGCTCAATATAAAAATCGCCCATATTCCTTCTAGCACGTTCCCATCATTTTCTTTTCCTTTATCATCATCATCGACTAAAAGCAAAAGAGGATGCAGTGTTTGATGGCGGTAATCTAAACAGAAATCAAAACACGCAATAGCTTCTGCAGTCTTCATCGCGAGAAAGAAAGAAAAGAAGAAAAAAGAAATATGGTGGTTGTCGTGTATCAATTAAACAAAAAAGTAGAAACTGATGGTTCACAGCAATAGTGCAAAGAAGAACAATAATTCGAATAGCAGGTGGTATGTGTGTTGTTTGTCACAAAAGAAACAGCAACAGTAGGTTAATATTGGTTTTGTTGGTGATTGCAAAACAGATGGGTTTGATTGTTGTTTGAACAAAAACAGAAGAAAGTATGGGAGAAAATAGAGGCGTAGAGAGAGAGAGTGAAGATGAGGGTTGTAGTGGTGGTGCTTCGGCTCAAATTATGATAGTGTATTATGTTTAGTCGTGAGTTGATCGATGGGATCAATTATGGTGGTGTACAAGTTCGACTGTGGTTATGATCGATTAAAGAAGATGATAGACGGCGATTCATTATGGTGATGGAAATGTAATTCTCTAACTCCCTCCCTCTCTGTACATTTGTATTGAAATTATATGATTGATATCGTATCAATAACTGATCAAATTTTGTTTTGTAGGATGGATAGTGGTTGACAGAAATATTCGAGGCCAGAAGGAGAAGACAAGAAAGATAAAAAGAAGAAAGGAATTGTTAACAGATTTTGGATTCGTTCATGTAATTCGATCACTGATTTGTACGATTTAGAGACAAAGAATATAATCAAACACAGTGTGATCGTGATTGGAAACTGAATATGTAATCATCTAGATTTATTTATGTAATTCGTATTTATATATCAGACTATATATTTGAATATTAATATCTGTATATTTTATTATATATATATATATATATATATATGTGTGTGTGTGTGTGTGTGTGTGTGTGTGTGTGTGTGTGTGTGTGCTTATCTATATATATCTTTAATTCTTAAATTTTGATAATTAACAAGTATAATATATATTAATACAATTAATAATACTAATAATAACGATAATAGTAATGTTTTTATAACTCTAAGTATGATAATAATAATAATAATAATAATTATAATTATAATGATATTCATAATACTAATTATAATAATACTGATTATAATAATATTATTATTATTAATGATAATAGTAATATTAATAATAATAATAATATAACAATACACATATATATTAAATTTCATATTTATGTCATAATATTATTAATACAGATATTTATTTTAATAATAATAATGAAAGTAATAATATTATTATAACAACTATATTAAATTTATATATATATATATATATATATATATATATATATATATATATATATATATATATATATATATATATATATATTATTACTTATGTAATATTTAATGATCATATAATACATTATATAATAACTTTTATTAAAGATTTATTATTTATACATTTTATATAATACAAAATTATAATAACCGTACATATTTATATAAAGCTTCATTTTAAATTACACTTAATTATTTTATGTCTTATTTTACATATTTAACTCAAATGTTTAAATTATAATTTATAATTTCAAGTTAATATATACACTTGTATTTATATATATATTTATATATATATATATATATATATATATATATATATATATATATATATATATATACATATTTATTTACAAAAAAATGTTCGTGAATCCTCGGAAACAGTGAAAGGTAATTGAATCCATGTAAATAGTTCAAAAGTTTTTAAACTCAACGTAACAGACTTTGCTTATCGTGTCAGAAATATATAATGATTAAGTTTAAATTTGGTCTGAAATTCCAGGGTCGTCACAACAAAAGCCTCCAACACATCTTTGATCAGAAGCAACTGAATATGAGACAACGTCAATGGATCGAGACGTTGAACGACTATGATTGTGAACTTCGTTACCACCCTGGAAAGGAAAATGTTGTAGCCGATGCCTTAGGCCGAAAGGAGAGAACGGTACCTCTTCGTGTCTGTGCCTTGAACATCACCATTCAGATGAATCTCAATAGCCAGATCCACGTAAGAAGAGGCTCTCAAGGAGGAGAATATTTCTTAAGAGCACTTGAACATTCTCGTTTCTCGATTTGAGGTCAAGGAGACTGGACTCCGATACTTTGTCGAAAGAATCTGGGTGCCTAGTTATGGGGATTTACGAAGCCTTATTCTAGACGAAGCCCACAAGTCAAGGTATTCAATCCATCCAGGAGCTGGTAAGATGTACCACGACCTTAAGGTTCAATATTGGTGGCCAAACCTCAAAAGGGATGTTGCAGCATATGTTGGAAAGTGTTTAACTTGTTCCAAGATCAAATCTGAAAATAAGAAGCCGTCTGGGTTACTTCAACAACCCGAAATCCCGCAATAGAAGTGGGAAGGAATAAGAATGGACTTCATCACGAAGCTACCGAAGACGGTAGGCGTTTATGATACCATCTGGGTTATCGTTGACCGACTTACCAAATCTGCACACTTTCTAGCCATGAAGGAAACTGATACGATGGAGAGACTGGCGCAGTTATACATAAAGGAGATTGTATCTCGTCACGGTGTACCCTTGTCGATTATCTCATATCGTGATACCCGTTTCGCTTCTAGATTTTGGCGTTCTTTACAAGAAGCCTTGGGAACACGTCTAGATATGAGTACAACGTATCACCCGCAAACTGACAAACAGAGCGAGCGCACAATCCAAATCCTGGAGGACATGTTACGTGCTTGTGTTATTGATTTCGAGAAATCTGGGGAGAGACATTTGCCGTTAGCCGAATTCTCTTACAACAACAGCTATCACGCAAGCATTAAGGCCGCACCTTTTGAAGCATTGTAAGGTCGTAAATGTCGTTATCCTATCTGTTGGGCCGAGGTAGGTGAAAAACAACTCACCGATCCCGAACTCGTCCATGAAACAACCGAGAAGATTGTCCAAATTCAAGCGAGGCTCAAGACGGCCCGTGATCGTCAAAAGAGCTATGCCGACCTTAAATGTGGAGATCGCGAATTTCAAATCGGCGACCATGTTATGTTAAAAGTCACACCTTGGAAAGGTGTAATCCCTTTCGGAAAGCGTGGGAAGTTGATTCCGTGATACATTGGTCCTTTTGAAGTCTTGGAGCGTGTTGGACCCGTTGCTTACCGTTTGGATCTTCGACTCAGTTGAGCGAAGTTCACCCCACTTTCCATGTGTCGAATCTGAAGAAATGTCTTGCCGAACCAGAACTCATCATACCTCTCGAGGAGCTTACGATTGACGAAAAACTCCATTTTGTGGAAGAACCTGTCGAAATTATGGACCGTGAGGTCAAGACCTTGAAACGCAACAAGATTTCGATCGTCCGAGTCCGATGGAATGCAAAACGAGGACCTGAGTTTACTTGGGAGCGAGAGGATCAGATGAAACATAAATATCCTCACCTCTTCACGACTCTACCATCTACCACAGCTTAAAATTTTGGGACGAAATTTTCATTAACAGGTGGGTAATGTAACGACCTGAATTTTTCGACTTGCTTTTGTGCTTTGTGCTTTCACGAAACTGCATATTTCTGCATACTTTTCTATATTATACTTTGAGATCTTACTTCATGTGGATTACTTTCGTTTATATGTGAAAAACGTGCCTTTAAGTACGTAGGTTACTTAACTTGATCCCCGGAAGCCTTTATGACCGTTAGTGTCACTTGACGTTTAGAACGAACTGCGTACTGTGTACACGTTTAACTTTGGTCATAATCGGAATATTATGACTACGAAATACTAATTGTTATTTTATAATAACAATTACTTGTGTTTTTGGATGCTTAATTACGCTTAGTAATTTACTAAAACACACTAGTTAGTCTTGTTGGACTTTCTACCTTGTTAGACTTTAGCCCACCCTACTCTAGCTAGTGGACTATTTAATTAGCTCAATTATTAATGACTAGTGACCCAATTATATGTAAGACAAATGCCCATTTATTAGAGGGAACATACTAGCATTTTTGTTAACCATAATCCATAATGTTGCATGAGATCCTAACATAAGAACCAACTTTAGACAACCATTAACCAAAAAGCAAAAAGGTGTCCCCCTTGTCCCCTCCCATAACCCACGACCACCACCACCATGTCACACCCTCACCTTCTATAAATACCAAGCTTATTCATCCCATTTCACACTTGATCTCATTCACAATTTACACACACTTACTCTCTAATTCTCTCTCTAGTCTTTCTCACTCTAAAAAGTGTAAGTTTTAAACTTTTTTCTTCTTTTTCTTCCCTTCTCATTCACGACATCATCATCATCAAAGGGTCTAGCTCTTTAGCTTTTAGATCTTGTTATATCTTGTAGATTCAAACTTGGATTTGAATCCTTCAAGAACATGGAAGATTCAAGCTTTCTAGCTTTGAATCTTCACTTATTTTGTTAGATCTAAATCTTGTAGCTTTTAATCTCTTTATTTTGTTGTAAATATTCAAACTTGTATTTGTAATCTTCATGTAACTTGAATATCTAGCTTCATGCTTCAAGATCTTCAAGAACAACCAAGATTCAAGCTTTATAGCTTTGAATCTTCATTTCTTTAATTGGATCTAAGTTTTCTAACTTATGATCTCATTAATTTGTTATAAAGATCAAAACTTGTGTTCATGATCTTCATGTAACTTGAAGATCTAAGCTTTATGCTTCAAGATCTTCAAGAACACCAAAGATTCAAGCTTTCTAGCTTTGTAATCTAATAACTTGTGTGAAAAGGATCCAAGCTCTCTAGCTTAGGGTTCCATTACTTTATTTGATCAAGATTGTGTTTATACTTGTTTGATTGAAGGGAATTTTGTAGCTTTAGTTGTAAATAGAACTTGTACTTGTGTTAAGACTAAGAATATAATGTAACCTTGGTTCATCATCCTTCTAAAACTCTTAAGTGAGTTGTATTCTTACTTGGTCTTAACATATTGTGTGTTGATGGTTGAACCTTGGTCAGAGTGATGCTAACACATTAATGAGTTGTACACTTGAAGCTACAAGCATCAAGGATGAGAACCGTGTTGAGCATCAATCACCAAGAATCCCATCGGAGCATTTTTTTGCTGTTTTTCAGGGTCTGATCACACTCTATAGGCTTCTGGAAAGTTGATTTTCAGATAGTTCATTTCTAGTAGATGACTTTTCATTTAGGCCTAGCCTAAATCCGATATACGGTTTAGGATTTATAGCCTTCCGAAAGTCACTACGCCTTTGTAACGTTGTGCTGAAATTTCTAACCTACTCGCACTTAAACCATCGCCACGGTCAAACGAAGACGAGTTAGGTTCCAAAAATTGGTCAGCGGTTAGAGGACTCACATACGGAGATTTAGCCAGTGACTACGCATCTTTTAGATTTGTATAGAGGTCGTAAGAGCTGTCCAAATCAGCCTTTTGTTTCGATCTCTATTCTTGTTAAACTTACCTTAGCTTTGATGAATGATGATGATGTTGATGGTGACACTTAAACGTAATTTATTCACTTTTAAACTTTTGGGGACAACATACTGACCTAGTGACCTTTGACTTAGGTTGACGACCTTTCGGACCGACTTACTACCTGCATACGTTTCATATCGACTTTTACTGGTTACTCACTGTGAGTTATAGCATCCCTTTACTACTTTTACTATTTTTGGGACTGAGAATACATGCGCTTTTTATGTTTTACATACTAGACACGAGTACTTAAACTTTATATATGTGTGGGTTACAAAATGGCACAAAGATTCCCCTTAGCTCAGTAACATTTAATCATTGGTTTCCTAACCGTGAACGTGAATCTTAGATATGGATCCATAGGGTTTGACAACCCCACTCGGGCTAATCGCGCTAGCAGACAACGGGTGTTTAATACTTCGAAGACAAACGCACTCGCTTAGTGCAATTTTAGGGGGTGATATACATACGTTAAGTCTAGTTACCGGGTGCCCACGGTTAAGCATATACTTTTCACACTGATTTAAACTGCTGATTGAAGCACTGAAATGTCGTGGTCTATATTACTTTACTGATTACAAAGTATAGCTCACCAACATTCGTGTTGACTTTTAAGCGTGTATTTCTCAGGTGCTTAGACAATGATGCTTCCGCTGTTAGACTTGCTATCTTGGTGTTATAGACTTGCTGTTATGGACCTGTTGCGTTAGATTTCCGCTGCATTACTTAGAGATGTCTCAATCATGAAACTTTTATTTTGCATTCGTAACTTACGTTATTTTCAAACAAAGGCTTTGTAACGACCTTTGGGTCACATACTTATGTTAATGCTTCTATTCATAGGAAGCACGTTATCTTTTGTAAAACGCTTTCTTTTTATGAATGCAAAACTGGTTTTCAAACAGCATATAGTGTTTGACCTTGTAATGATCCTGTTGTTGATAAACCGTACACGATGATTTTGTACGGGGCGTCAAAGAAGTGAATTGAAGTGTGTATAAAAATGAATGACAAAGACCCTTTAAATAGAAGTGAATTAACGTTTGCAGGCGGTTTGGCAAGCCGTTTGCAGGGCCCGTTTGCAATGGTGGCCCATTTTTATGCCCGTTTGCTTGGCCCGTTTGGCAGGCCGTTTTCCATAGTGGATGGCCATTTGGTAAACCATTTGGCAAGCCGTTTGGGCTGCCCTGGGTTACTGAATACACTAGATCGTAACTTGATTTCCTTGATCATAGTTTGGTTTCTTGCCTTTCACCGTTTTTGCTCTAGAATCTTCGTTTTTGCTCTGATTTTCTTGATTCTTTTTTGCACCGTGTTCGTAATTACTTAATCTTCAATTTTAACCGATAAAGTGAGCATTTTTGAGATAAAGCTCGGAACATTATTGCTTTTGGGCCTTAATACCGGGGCAAAAACGTGACTTTTTAGACGATATCACACACCTGTTGTAGTAAGTTCACCAAGCCTTGGGTTCCAACTGAGGACTCTTTCAAAGTGAAACATCTAACTAGACCCCTAGTACATTATAGGTCCTAGACCATGCTAGTGTAGTCACAAAACATATAAACTTTGTACGTGCATGCTGAAGCATAACGGTTGTTGTATGATGTACCTCTGTTAAGTAAGGCCATGGAACCCGGTCAGTGCTGATTAGTACACTTCACCATAATGCGGTCTTAAGAATTGTACCCTGCTTGAGAGATTCTTAGTTAATTAAGGAACTGTTTATTTAAACACATAAAGGATTGGATCGTTAGGATAACCGAATGTGTTCATGGAAGTCAAACTGACTTGGACATGGTGTTCTTTATGGTTGAACTCTTTTTAAGGGCCTAACTATCTTTTAAACCCAATCATTAATGAGATCATCGAAACACATCACGTCTCTCAGATATGGCATACCTTGTATCTCATTGTGCTTAAGAAAGTTTAGACCTTTATGGAATGTTAATATGTCATCCAACCGAATCACTCAATTGGATGAGCCGTTTGAACATGTATGCCTGTAGTCAGACTGCACGAGTGTCGGGGGTAAGGGACGTTGCTGTCTAATCAGAATCTTCAAGCCTAACGCATTACCCAGTGACATGTCTTATGACAGGGGTATTAGGATTAGTGTAATGAATACAAGGTCACTACTTATTCATGAGCCAGCATTCCATAATCTCGGCAAAGCAACTGACAAAACCATGGTATGCACTTTCTTTAACCTTATCTGAATTACAAATTTTATCGTATTTCCTTTATTTTATCTTATAAACTAGAAAACCCAAAATTAGTTAACAAACCACTACTCCTTCACTTTAGGATTATCTTAAGCTTTAGTTATAGGTTCGATTCTACTGATATTTTAAAAATACGACCCTATTTCATACTTCTCATACTCACCATAATAAAGAGTAGTACGATTTAGGCCCCTCTAAATATAAATTTAAAACTATCGCTCTCCCCTCTCGATTAGCTGATTCTGACGCCTTGCGGCCTAACGACACCGCATAAATAAAACTGCCTGTTTCGATCCTATCAAGAGGGAGACAAGTTTTTAGCGCCGCTGCCATGGAATTGGTATCAGACAATACTGCTTCTAGCAAACCTATTTGCAAGCATTTAGTGGTGTCTAAAAAAGACAATTATACGCGGAATTGGTTGTTGGATTTTCCGAGCAGTCTCCAATTATATTGGAACCAAAAGGATCCTGCCTCTCCCTAGTCGGCCTGGCCACTTGGTTTGTTAAATAGTTCGTGCGAAGCTCTGTTATCAAAATACTAGGGAATCGGTAGCAAGAACCAAAAGTATAATTTAACCTAGGATAATTACCTTAGATTACCTTAGTTTACCTTAGATTACCTTAGTTTACCTTAGATTAAGATTCCCTTAGCTTACTAATTTAGGAACTTAGCTTATCTACTTAAAATTTAAAACAAAAGGGCATACTCAGTGTATGACCCAAACCAGATCTAGACTAGGGCCGTTGTTATTCGTACCTGATCCAGGCGCCATAATATCTAAAGCACGCAAAGAAGAACGAATCATAATTTAAATTGCGTTACGCGTTACTCTAGTAGAAAACACCAAACCCTCGATTGAAGGTCGAGGAGGACTAATAAGAGTTCCAGAGATTCAAGGACACTCGTTTGAGCTAAAGCATCACATTATACAGCTCATCCAAAAATGGCTGTCAATTTCACGGACTCTTGATTGATGATCCTAACTCTCACCTTGATAAATTCATATCTCTCTCGAACTTCTATGAACATCCAGGGATATGACAAGATATATCCCAGCTATACTTGATCCCATATTCTTGCACTCATCATGCACAAACATGGTTTGAAGGATTGGAAAAAGATTCCATCACTTCATGGACGGAGATGGCTACTAAATTCTTAACTAAATATTTCCCTCCTTCTAAACAAACCAAGCTTAAGAATGACATCATCAACTTTAAACAAAGTTATGATGAATCTCTTCACACCACATGGGAGCGATTCAAAACCATGCTGAAGAAATGCCCTAATCACTAGTTAGAACGGTTGGCCCAAATCTGTACCTTCTACAATGGTCTTACGGTATCTCATATGACGAAGATCGACGCATCAGCTCAAGGAAATCTGATGAACCAAACCGCATACGAAGCATGGGAGTTGCTCAAAAACATAACAATGCGTCATCATGACTGGAACAGTGGTGAACCAACTTCATCATCTGCTCCACTCTCCGTGTCATAACCCGTCCTTAACCATAAGAACGCGTTAGATAACGTATGATTTCATTGCGAGGTATTGACCTCTATATGAGACATTTTTGAAAGAAAACTGCATATATTATACATTACAAACCATAACCATTATTTTTGTTACAAGCTTAAGACAATAAAAAGAAGATTATCGTTTAGCGATAATCTTCGACTTACAAACTTTACAAATGATGACAACAACACGGTTTCTAGCATATTTTACAATACAACATCTCGGATATGCAGTTTTATTTTTGACACAAACATGCGTACGCAAGATCCTGGTTAGATCCAACATGATGCAGCGGAAGCTTTAGAAATCACCTGAGAATAGACATGTTTTTAAAAGGTCAACATAAAGTTGGTGAGATATAGGTTTAATGCCGGCAGCAATATATATATAGACCACAAGATTTCGTATATAAACAGTTTAATAAAAGTATTCTAAGTGGTTGAGCACTTGGTAACCATACTTAACATTTTCACGTCGCATATTCCCTTTAATATGAAATCTTACTACACCGTACCAAGTGTAGTCACAAAACGAAGTACTGTGCAACCGTTGAATACTGATCGTCCAGTCCGGTTGGGATTGTCAGGCCCGATAGATCTATCAACAGGATTCGCGTTTACAATACCGCTGTAAATATTAGTTACCAAGCTACAGGGAAGTATGCCAGTGGTACAACTCAACGTAGAATATATTTTTCAGTTACTTGTGTCCATAATGTAAAACATAAAATACATGTATTCTCATCCCGAAATATTTAGAGTTTAAAAGTGGGACTATATACTCACTCTTGTCTTGATGATATAAATAATTTGACTCGGTCTTCCGGTTGATATCACGAACCTATCCATATATAATATATCAATATGTTTTCATTTTTAAACAAATGTTATAAATATATACTTGTTATACTTTTAATACTTTGAATAATTCCTTAGTCCGTAGTTAGCAGTCCGATGTTAGTAATTCAATTTTAATGGTTCATTTTTAGATGTTTAATATACCCGCAATGAAATAAATAAAACCCCCAACGAAATCAATAAAACCCCATCGTATATGTGTTGGTCGAGATTAATCTTGACCCATGGTACCGGTGTTGTCAAATGACGTGTTGCGTACATAAAGTACCGGTGTTGTCAAATGACGTGTTGCGTACAATCATGGGATCTTATGATTAATCTTCTCGTGTTGTTTACGGGTGATCCTGAACCATATGAAATTGAATTATGAGTACATATATATAAAATATCATGTTATCTTAGAAGTATGTGATTTATATCATTTTTTTCCAATTGATCCCGTAGTTGAAATGATCTAGGATAACCAATTTTGTTTCGGTCATAGTTTCTTCGTTACAAATCCGTTTTCGTTGATTTAAATTGCCATCTTCTTGGATCGAGTTCTTCTTTAAGACTATGAACTGTAAATACCTTGGTTTGTATTCAAAATCATACGGCATAAGTGAAACATTAGTGAAACATATGAAGTTAAACATTTTTGTTACAACAAAATCATTTAATGACCATTTTTCTAAAAATACTTATACTTTGAAAAACCAAGTTTTACCTTGTTAAATTAGCATATACATAAGTTATATTATAGGTCTTGAAGTATTTTAAAAGTTAAGTTAGAAGGATCTATTTAGTTTGCAAACAAGTTTGAAAACATTCAAACTATGTTCTTGTTGTTAAACTTTTGTACCACAAAATAAGATAGCTATATATATATGAATTGAATAAGGTTATGAACATAGATTCTACCTCAAGTTCCTTGGATGAAGTTGCTATAAGAGAGAAGTAAGAAGCTAGAATCAAAAGGGTGATAGAAGTGGATGAAAGATTGGAAGTAAGTTGGTGTTCTTGGAGGGTTTTCTTGAAGTGTTTTTGTATGGTTTTCTTATGGTGTTTTAGTATGGTTTTTGAAGCTAGATTTTCATAGATGTGAGCTGAGATGATTAAGGGGTTTAAGGCTCATAAGTGTGTGTGTTTTAGAGTTAGTGATCTAGTGAAGAAAATGGAAATGAGCATGTATATATATATACACATATAAAAACGTGATATATAGATACATGATATGTATAACTTTGTTTTGTTACAAATAAGTCTTGATAAATGACTAAAGATGGTTCCCACAAGTTGTTATCATGTCCCTTAATCATTCATGGCTGATCATTGGTATTTCCTATTGGTATATACCAATAGTAAATACATCTAGAAGCTAGGTATGATACGAGTACAAATACTCTAGGTATACGTATAGAAATTTTGTGAAAAATGGAATGAGGATTCAAATATAGCTATCTTTTGTGAATACACTTATATGGTTTTATGTATTTAAGTCTTTAAAAGTGATTAAATACATTACTTATACAATATATGTATAAACATTATATGTCTTAAGTATTTATGTCAAATAACGTTACGTATAGTTATCGTTTTGAAAACTTAAGTTAGTAGTTTCAAAATACACATATAACTTGTTGTTATTAATACAAAATGAGATATTAAAACATTTATTAATCATGTTAAATATGTATATATACATTTATATACACAAACGTATAATTATCATATATTGTATAGTTCGTGATATCATCGGTCAAACTAGACGGTCAAACGTTGTGTAAAACTCTTTTCGGAAATATAAGTCTCGACAATTTGGATTGCTTATCATGTTGGCAAGGTTTAATTTATGTAAATATTAATCTTATAAGTATAGTATGATCGAAAAAGTGCGGGTCGTTACATTACCTCCCCGTTAAATAAATTTCGTCCCGAAATTTTAAAATTGTACCTATTTTGCGTCATCGAGAAACAAGTGTGGATACTTTTGCTTCATCTGATCCTCTCGTTCCCAAGTAAACTCGGGACCTCTTCTAGCATTCCAACGAACCTTAACAATCGGTATATTACTCTGTTTGAGCTGTTTAACTTCACGGTCCATGATTTCGATTGGTTCTTCGACGAATTGTAGTTTCTCGTCGACATGAATTTCTTCAAGAGGAATGGTGAGGTCTTCCTTTGCAAGACACTTCTTAAGGTTTGAGACGTGAAAGGTATTATGTACTCCGGCGAGCTGTTGCGGTAACTCGAGTCGATAAGCTACCGGTCCAATGCGTTCGATGATCTTGAACGGGCCTACGTACCTTGGGTTTAGTTTACCCCTTTTGCCGAAACGTATCACACCTTTCCAAGGTGACACCTTTAGCATAACCATGTCCCCGACCTGAAACTCTAATGGTTTCCTTCGAACATCAGCGTAGCTCTTTTGGCGACTACGAGCTGTTTTCAATCTCTCCTTGATTTGTACTATCTTCTCGGTCGTTTCATGTATGATTTCGGGACCAGTTAAATGTCGATCTCCTACTTCATTCCAACAGATAGGAGATCTACACTTCCTTCCGTACAATGCTTCGAATGGCGCAGCTCCAATACTCGCATGATAACTATTATTATACGAGAATTCTGCTAACGGTAGATATTTATCCCATCCGTTTCCAAAATCGATCACACATGCCCTGAGCATGTCTTCAAGAGTCTGAATTGTTCTCTCACTCTGCCCGTCGGTCTGCGGATGATATGCGGTACTCATATCCAAACGAGTTCCTAGTGCCTCCTGTAGTGATTGCCAGAACTTTGAGGTAAATCTACTATCACGATCGGATATAATGGAAATAGGTATTCCATGCCTTGAAATAACTTCTTTTATATACAATCGTAATAGTTTCTCCATTCTATCCGTTTCCTTTATAGGCAAGAAATGTGCAGATTTGGTAAGACGATCAACAATTACCCAAATAGTGTCGTATCCCCAGGCAGTCTTTGGTAACTTCGTGATGAAATCCATGGTAATACCGTCCCATTTCCATTCTGGGATTTCTGGTTGTTGAAGTAACCCTAACGGCTTCTGGTGTTCTGCCTTGACTTTGGAACAAGTTAAACATTCGCCAACATATGTTGCAACGTCTGTCTTCAAATTAGGCCACCAATAATGCGTCTTAAGATCTTGGTACATCTTTCCAACTCCAGGATGTATCGAATATCTTGTCTTATGTGCCTCGTTCAATATCAACTTCCTTAATCCACCCAACTTCGGTACCCAAATACGATTTGCAAAATATCGAATTCCATCTTCCCGCATAACGAGTTGCTCCGCATACTTCTTCATTATTTCATTTCCTATATTTTCTTTAGTAAGTGCTTATCGTTGAACTTCTTTGATTTGTGAGTTGAGATTCATGCGAATTTTTATGTTCATCGCTCGTACTCGAATTGGTTCTCGTTCTTTTCTGCTTAAAGCATCAGCCACCACATTCGCCTTCCCGGGATGATAACGAATTTCACAATCATAGTCGTTTATTAACTCGACCCACCTACGTTGCCTCATGTTCAATTGTTTTTGATCGAAAATATGTTGAAGGCTTTTATGATCAGTAAACACAGTGAATTTAACCCCATACAAGTAGTGTCTCCACATCTTCAATGCAAACACGACTGCTCCCAATTCTAGATCATGCGTCGTATAATTCCGCTCGTGAATCTTCAATTGTCGGGATGCAAATGCAATTACTTTCTTTCGTTGCATAAGAACACAACCAAAACCTTGTCGCGAAGCGTCACAATATATTTCAAAATCATCGTTCCCTTCTGGTAACGATAAAATAGGCGCCGTAGTTAACTTCTTTTTCAGTATTTGAAATGCGTTCTCCTGCTCCGAGGTCCATTCATATTTCTTCCCTTTTTGCGTTAATGCTGTCAACGGCTTAGCTATTCGGGAAAAATCTTGAATAAACCTTCTATAATAACCGGCTAAACCCAAAAATTGGCGTATCTGCGTTGGTGTCTTAGGAGTCTCCCATTTTTCAATAGCTTCAGTTTTTGCTGGATCAACCTGAATTCCTTCGCTATTAACAACGTGACCAAGAAATTGCACTTCTTTCAACCAGAAAGCACACTTAGAAAATTTAGCATAAAGTTGTTCTTTTCTCAACAACTCCAGTATCAACCTTAAATGCTCTTCATGCTCTTGCTCACTCTTGGAATAGATAAGAATATCATCAATGAAAACGATAACAAACTTATCTAAATACGGACTACAAACTCGATTCATGAGGTCCATGAATACAGCTGGCGCATTCGTCAATCCAAACGGCATAACCAAAAATTCGTAATGACCATAACGTGTCCGAAAAGCAGTTTTCGGAATGTCCTCTTCTTTGACGCGTAGTTGATGATAGCCCGATCTTAAGTCGATTTTTGAATAAACACATGATCCTTGCAATTGATCAAATAAGTCATCAATTCTCGGTAGTGGATACCGATTCTTGATAGTTAACTTATTTAATTCACGATAGTCTATACACATCCTAAAAGATCCATCTTTCTTCTTAACAAACAAAATTGGAGCTCCCCACGGTGATGTACTTGGTCGTATGAATCCACGGTCCAATAATTCTTTTAACTGACTTTGAAGTTCTTTTAATTCGGACGGTGCAAGTCTATATGGCGCACGAGCCACTGGTGCAGCTCCTGGTACTAAATCTATTTGAAATTCTACCGATCTAAATGGAGGTAATCCCGGCAATTCTTCCGGAAAAACTTCAGGAAAATCTCTTGCCACAGGCACATCGTTGATGCACTTTTCTTTCTTTTCGACTTTATTAACATGTGCTAAAATAGCGTAACATCCCTTTTTTAAACACTTCTTGGCTTTCAAACAGCTAATGAGTTTTAGCTTTGAATTACCCTTCTCTCCATAAATCATCACTGGTATTTTATCCTTACCAGGAATACGAATTGCCTTCTTAGCACAAACAACTTCCGCTCCTATTTTGGACATCCAGTCCATGCCGACTATTACATCAAAACCTCCTAATTCTAAGGGTATTAAGTCGATTTTAAACGTTTCTCCGGCTAGATTTATTTCACAATCACGACAAATTTTATCGGCTTTAATTAGCTTACCATTAGCTAACTCAATCAAGTACTTAGCATCTAGAGGTAATGATGAACAATTCAATTTAGTGTAAAAATTTATACACACGTAACTTCTATCGGCGCCAGTATCAAATAAAATAGATGCTGATAAGTTATTAATGGTAAACGTACCCGTAACAAGCTCCGGGTCTTCTCGTGCCTCTCTAGCATTAATAACAAACGCTCTTCCACGTGCAGGTCCGCCATTCTGATTCGGGCACTGGCTCTTATAGTGACCTTGTTTTCCACACCCAAAACAAGTAATGTTAGCCAAAGCAGTTCTATTTGCGTTGGTGGCAGGAGTCTTGTTACCATTTGCATTTGTAACGAGAGCCTTACAATCTTCAGCAAGATGTCCCTGTCTATTGCATTTAGTGCACAACACACTACAGTAACCAAAATGATGTTTGTGACAACGGTTGCATAAAGGACTTTGTCCTTTGTAACCAAAGCCTGAACCGCTACCCGCACCTTTCGTGGTTTCTTGTTTCTTATAAGGTTGTTGTTGGTTACCTCGATCATAACCTCCATTCCACTTTTTCTTGTTCCCCAATACCTTCACCTCAGTATTGAATGCTTTCTTGTCCAAAATGACCTGATCCATTAGCTCGTTCGCCATGGTTATAGCTTCATGAATTGTTTTAGGTTTCGATGCTGTAACGTTTGCCTTGACCTTTTTGGGCAAACCACCTTTGTACATTTCAATCTTCCGTGCTTCGGTTGGAACCAATTCAGGACATAGTAAAACCAATTCCATGAATCGCTGATTGTAGTTGGTGATTTCAGTACCAACCACCTTCAAACTTCGTAACTCATCTTCTAACTTAATAACCTCATTCCTTGGACAATACTCGGTGATTATCATTGCTTTGAATTCTTCCCATGGAGTATCATAAGCTACATCTCCTCCTACCGCCTTCACATAATTCTTCCACCATGTGAGTGCACTATCTTGTAAAGTGCACGATGCAAACTTGGTCATGTCTTTTTCATCACAACCACTGATTTTAAACACCGTCTCCATCTTTTCTATCCATCGGGTTAAACCGATCGGTCCTTCCGTTCCACTGAATGATGATGGCTTGCAAGCTTGAAACGTCTTGTAGGAGAATCCTACACGAGGAGTTGGGTTAACTGTAGCAGCTCTTGCAGCTTCGACCCATAGCATTCTATCGTTCACTCGCTGGTTGATGAAGTCCTCGACTTCTTGTTCCGTCATTCGATTCAATCGCGCCATTTCCTAATGAAAGAAAATAATTATTCACATGGATTATTATAGATGTAGTGTGTATTTATAGTACATTATAGCTTGTTAATAATATGAACCAGGTATTATTATAAAAGCCTTTTCTTCTTATTAGCGTTTTATAATTATATCTAGGGTAGTACCTACCCGTTAATGTTCATACTTAATAGCTTAGTACAGAACCAATTACTACAATCTAAATAATACTTAACCATGGAAAATTATTGCATTTCATACTTCGCTATTTTACATATGCTTACATCAAACTTTAAACAAACCACACTAATAATATTATACAAAACATCATGTGATTCCATGGTTTAATACGGTAGCGCATCATTTGGTCTATTTCCCAAAACATTTATGTCCAGGGAATCCCCCAACGCGAATCCTAGCTGTCTCCCTACGTTTTGGCTGAGGTGCCGAAGAACTAGATGCGGGGATAGCACTAATAGGAATAGCGGGGATAGGGGTGGTAGTGTTGAGTGGAATTGGTGCCACATCATTCTCATTAAACTCGGGATTTGGATTTTCTAATTCATTAGCCTTTCGTTTCTTTGCTAGTTCGAACTCGTCTTTTGTAATTTCCTGTATTTCTTCCTCGGGTTCACTTTCCTCCTCGGGTTCACTTTCCTCCTCGGGTTCACTTTCCGATATTTCTATAGTTGGTTCATCCGGAAATTGTGAGTCTTCCCCAAAAATACCACTTTCGTCATCGGATATGTTAATGACTGAAACACAATCTGAAGGTTCTGATTCGGAGTCGCTGAATGTGATAATAAGTTTCGAGCCCGACATCTATCACACAACAACTAACCCATTAGTACTTACATAATATTTACACATAAATTTTAACCAACAGTGATAAGCAATGGTTTTTTTTTAAAATCAGACCCGGTCAAAGTCCAGACTTTACTAATGTATCCTAACGACTTCTCGGTTAGACACACTAATGCAAACCTGGTTCGCTAAGACCAACGCTCTGATACCACATGTCATAACCCGTCCTTAACCATAAGAACGCGTTAGATAACGTATGATTTCATTGCGAGGTATTGACCTCTATATGAGACATTTTTGAAAGAAAACTGCATATATTATACATTACAAACCATAACCATTATTTTTGTTACAAGCTTAAGACAATAAAAAGAAGATTATCGTTTAGCGATAATCTTCGACTTACAAACTTTACAAATGATGACAACAACACGGTTTCTAGCATATTTTACAATACAACATCTCGGATATGCAGTTTTATTTTTGACACAAACATGCGTACGCAAGATCCTGGTTAGATCCAACATGATGCAGCGGAAGCTTTAGAAATCACCTGAGAATAGACATGTTTTTAAAAGGTCAACATAAAGTTGGTGAGATATAGGTTTAATGCCGGCAGCAATATATATATAGACCACAAGATTTCGTATATAAACAGTTTAATAAAAGTATTCTAAGTGGTTGAGCACTTGGTAACCATACTTAACATTTTCACGTCGCATATTCCCTTTAATATGAAATCTTACTACACCGTACCAAGTGTAGTCACAAAACGAAGTACTGTGCAACCGTTGAATACTGGTCGTCCAGTCCGGTTGGGATTGTCAGGCCCGATAGATCTATCAACAGGATTCGCGTTTACAATACCGCTGTAAATATTAGTTACCAAGCTACAGGGAAGTATGCCAGTGGTACAACTCAACGTAGAATATATTTTTCAGTTACTTGTGTCCATAATGTAAAACATAAAATACATGTATTCTCATCCCGAAATATTTAGAGTTTAAAAGTGGGACTATATACTCACTCTTGTCTTGATGATATAAATAATTTGACTCGGTCTTCCGGTTGATATCACGAACCTATCCATATATAATATATCAATATGTTTTCATTTTTAAACAAACGTTATAAATATATACTTGTTATACTTTTAATACTTTGAATAATTCCTTAGTCCGTAGTTAGCAGTCCGATGTTAGTAATTCAATTTTAATGGTTCATTTTTAGATGTTTAATATACCCGCAATGAAATAAATAAAACCCCCAACGAAATCAATAAAACCCCATCGTATATGTGTTGGTCGAGATTAATCTTGACCCATGGTACCGGTGTTGTCAAATGACGTGTTGCGTACATAAAGTACCGGTGTTGTCAAATGACGTGTTGCGTACAATCATGGGATCTTATGATTAATCTTCTCGTGTTGTTTACGGGTGATCCTGAACCATATGAAATTGAATTATGAGTACATATATATAAAATATCATGTTATCTTAGAAGTATGTGATTTATATCATTTTTTTCCAATTGATCCCGTAGTTGAAATGATCTAGGATAACCAATTTTGTTTCGGTCATAGTTTCTTCGTTACAAATCCGTTTTCGTTGATTCAAATTGCCATCTTCTTGGATCGAGTTCTTCTTTAAGACTATGAACTGTAAATACCTTGGTTTGTATTCAAAATCATACGGCATAAGTGAAACATTAGTGAAACATATGAAGTTAAACATTTTTGTTACAACAAAATCATTTAATGACCATTTTTCTAAAAATACTTATACTTTGAAAAACCAAGTTTTACCTTGTTAAATTAGCATATACATAAGTTATATTACAGGTCTTGAAGTATTTTAAAAGTTAAGTTAGAAGGATCTATTTAGTTTGCAAACAAGTTTGAAAACATTCAAACTATGTTCTTGTTGTTAAACTTTTGTACCACAAAATAAGATAGCTATATATATATGAATCGAATAAGGTTATGAACATAGATTCTACCTCAAGTTCCTTGGATGAAGTTGCTATAAGAGAGAAGTAAGAAGCTAGAATCAAAAGGGTGATAGAAGTGGATGAAAGATTGGAAGTAAGTTGGTGTTCTTGGAGGGTTTTCTTGAAGTGTTTTTGTATGGTTTTCTTATGGTGTTTTAGTATGGTTTTTGAAGCTAGATTTTCATAGATGTGAGCTGAGATGATTAAGGGGTTTAAGGCTCATAAGTGTGTGTGTTTTAGAGTTAGTGATCTAGTGAAGAAAATGGAAATGAGCATGTATATATATATACACATATAAAAACGTGATATATAGATACATGATATGTATAACTTTGTTTTGTTACAAATAAGTCTTGATAAATGACTAAAGATGGTTCCCACAAGTTGTTATCATGTCCCTTAATCATTCATGGCTGATCATTGGTATTTCCTATTGGTATATACCAATAGTAAATACATCTAGAAGCTAGGTATGATACGAGTACAAATACTCTAGGTATACGTATAGAAATTTTGTGAAAAATGGAATGAGGATTCAAATATAGCTATCTTTTGTGAATACACTTATATGGTTTTATGTATTTAAGTCTTTAAAAGTGATTAAATACATTACTTATACAATATATGTATAAACATTATATGTCTTAAGTATTTATGTCAAATAACGTTACGTATAGTTATCGTTTTGAAAACTTAAGTTAGTAGTTTCAAAATACACATATAACTTGTTGTTATTAATACAAAATGAGATATTAAAACATTTATTAATCATGTTAAATATGTATATATACATTTATATACACAAACGTATAATTATCATATATTGTATAGTTCGTGATATCATCGGTCAAACTAGACGGTCAAACGTTGTGTAAAACTCTTTTCGGAAATATAAGTCTCGACAATTTGGATTGCTTATCATGTTGGCAAGGTTTAATTTATGTAAATATTAATCTTATAAGTATAGTATGATCGAAAAAGTGCGGGTCGTTACACTCCGCACTTGTTATTCAAACAGAGGCCATAAAATCCCTCAGAGACATGATGGATTCTCTTGCCAAACATCTCTGAGAATTGAAGACGCAACCGCAACAGGTTAACCAGGTTCAGGCCTGTTTTAACTGTACCAACCCACAACCTACTAAAGAATATCAAGTTGAGTACGAGAATCCTGACAGTTCAGTCTGTTACGTTCAATACCCAGCTTGTCAATCAAATCTTGAAATCAATCAACAACCTAGGGTTAACCAAATTCAAAGAAACAACCAGCCTTTTCGCTATCGTTACCACCTTATCAACCCCAACAATCTCAATTCACCTACGATCAACCACTTCCACTTACTAGACCACCAGCTGAGGAAAATTCTCCAACCACACTAACCCTGCTCTCGGGACTGATGATCATTTGACTCAGCTCATTCAAGGACAACAGCAACTAAATCTAGAGAACTGCGTCTAGACAAGACCAGATGTAAATACTCATCCGAAACCAATTGGCTCTGCTCAAAAGTCTAGAAACGTAGCTCGGCAATTATTACAATGCCTTGAAACCCGACCACAAGGAATTACGAAGTAATACTATCCAAAATCCGCACATAGAGGAAGCTATGCAAATGGACTCCATAATCCCAAAAGAGGAACCACAGAGAAGGTCAGCTAGGATCAAGAACAAATCAACATACTCTCAGAAGCTGCCCGCTCAAACTCCGGTTCGTGTACCTTATCCTGGAAGGCTACTAGAAGAACCATCCAAGCTTGATACCTACAAACTTGATGGAAGATTCCTGGACACTATGTCCAAAGTTCTTAACCAGCAGAGATATATTTGAAGGCTTCTCTATACAAAGGAAACTCTCTACCAAAGAAACTAGGAGATACGTGCCAATTCATTTTCCCATGTTCAATCTACCAGTCTGGAACTATTCATGCGCTAGCATATTTCGGAGCAAGTATCAACCTAATTCCCTATTCTCTCTACAAGAGATTAGAGCTAGGAGACTTGTCACTAACCAAAATGAAAATCCAACTTGCCAATCACACAATTCGATATCCTAAGGGCATAGTATAGAGACCCGTCCTAATTCATCCGGACGAAGTCCGTATCGATTATAAACGATTCATAATAGTTGATTACATCGCGAGGTACTTGACCTCTATATGATACATTTTACAAACATTGCATTCGTTTTTGAAAAGACAATATTTCATTACATCGAAAGTTGACGGCATGCATACCATTTCATAATATATCCAACTATAATTGGCTTAATATTAATCTTGATGAACTCGATGACTCGAATGCAATGTCTTTTGAAATATGTCATGAATGACTACAAGTAATATCCCTAAAATGAGCAAATGCACAGCGGAATATTTCTTTCGTAACTGAGAATAAACATGCTTTAAAGTGTCAACCAAAAGGTTGGTGAGTTCATTAGTTTATCATAAACAATCATTTCATAATTTTAATAGACCACAAGATTTTCATTCTTCATAAATATACGTCCCATGCATAGAGACAAAAATATCATTCATATGGATTGAACACCTGGTAACCGACATTCACAATATGCATATAAGAATATCCCCATCATTCCGGGATCCTCCTTCGGACATGATATAAATTTCGAAGTACTAAAGCATCCAGTACTTTGGATGGGGCTTGTTGGGCCCGATAGATCTATCTTTAGGATTCGCGTCAATTAGGGTGTCTGTTCCCTAATCTTAGATTACCAGACTTAATAAAAAGGGGCATATTCGATTTCGATAATTCAACCATATAATGTAGTTTCGATTACTTGTGTCTATTTCGTAAAACATTTATAAAAATTGCGCATGTATTCTCAGCCCAAAAATATAAAGGGTAAAAAGGCAAATGAAACTCACAGTAATGTATTTTGTAGTAAAAATACATATAACGACATTGAACAATGCAGGGTTGACCTCGGATTCACGAACCTATATCATTTGTATATTTATTAATATACATAGTTATAATCGAACATATATATATATAAATTTATTAGTTATATCCTTTTGATATCAAAATATATATGTGTTTCATGTATTTCTTTTGTATAAGAAAATATTAATTTTTTTATGTTTAATGTATTAATTATATATATAGTTTGTTTATTAAAACTAATAATTGTAATAATACTAAAATGATATTTGTAATGGTATAATGATAATATTGAAAATACTTAATATTACTAATAAAAATAATAATGTTAATAATTCTATTAATGATAAATATAATGATATTAATAATAAAAACTGTAAAGATATTAATTTTTACTATACTGATAACTATGATAATGATTTTTGTAATTAAATAATAATACTCATTAACAATACTACTTATAATGATTTAATAGAGGTAATAATATAATTGTAGTGATAATAATAATAATATTAATAAAAGTAATAAATATGATAATGTTAATAATAATTATGATAATATTTATAATATACTTATGTTACTAATAATAATACTAACAATCATAAAATGATACTAATATTAATATTAATGAAAATAATAAAAAAAATTTATTATTATCTTGATAATAATAATAATGTTTCATAATTGTATCTATTGTTATAATAATGGTAATAAATGATAACTTTTATAAATACACTTATATTAGTAATAATAATATTAATAACGATAATTATAGTACTAATGATAATTAATATACTTTGTAATTATACCAATAATTAATAATCAATAATCAATCATAATAATAACAACAACAACAACAATAATAATAATAATAATAATAATAATAATAATAATAATAATAATAATAATAATAAAAATAATAAAAATAATAATAATAATAATAATAATAATAATAATAATAATAATAATAATAATAATAATAATAATAATAATAATAATAATAATAATAATAATAATAATAATAATAAAAGTAACTAGGAATAAATGAGTATACCCTTGGAAATCTCCCCTAAAAAGAATTGCCCATGATGGGGCTCGAACCCGTGACCTCCCGAATACTTGCTTACACCCCAAACCATCTGGCTGCTGTCCATTTTTCTGCTTGATTTCTTAAACCATTTCTACTTAACCGTTCTTGTTTTCTGTTTCTATTTCCTGTTTCCTCTAACATTTGATCGACCAGATATAATCTAAACCATCCCACAAAGATTAATATATTTGAAAACAATCGTTAAGAATCAAAATCATATTTTTGTATTAAAAGGAAAGCGTGAAAAGAAAAAGAAAGAAAAAAAATGAATTGAACTGCTACTGCAGTCTTCGCAAAAAAAAATGTGATAAATATTGATTTTGATTTAGAGCTCGTTTTAACTAAAACTCACAACATGAAAAAGATTGTAAATGGTCATTACAAACTATCTGAAACATCAATTAAACTTAAAACTTTGAAATAAATTCGAATTTCATCATGAATACCTCGTTTGACTTTTTAAAAATAAAGCTTTGACTCAAAAATTAGAATCCAATAATAAGAATTGGAACTTGGTGTTTTACAGAAAGATTGAGTAAATGATTCATAACAAAACTACATTATTACTTTTTGGCATTATTTTCGAATTCGAAGTTTCAAAATTTTTTATCAAGAACAGAGGTGTCACACTAAGAAGAAAGAAAAAAAATGAGTTTTATTTCAATTAGACAGAAATTATCAATGGTATTTGTAATTGATAAAGATAATGTGAAAACGAATAGGTTCCTCTATCAACTGGAATTTAATGATATATAAATGATAATGGTCGACAAGTAATTTTTCAATCAGACAAGAATGAAATAAATAAAAATAATAAAGCTGGAATCAATTTGTACTGAGTTTGTTTTGTACTGAAAATTGATATCGGTTTGTAACTGATTGGAGACCAGGACAAGAATTTCATACAGTTTTGATAGCAATAGGTAACAAGTTCGTACTAAATTTTTATATAAAACTGATTTTTATATATAAAACTAATTTTAATGAAAATAATTCTATTAATAATAAATAATAATAAAATTACTGATTTATATTAATAATACTAACACAATAATAATAGTATTAATAATAATACATTTAATATTAATAATAATTACCATAATAATAATAATACTCTTAATAACAATGAATATAATTGTTAATAATGATGTTAATAATAATATTATTAATAATAATATTAATACGTTATATTACCTTTATAATAATGATATTCTATAATAATGCTATTCTATAGAATTAATAATGATAATGATTCTTAATGATAATATCTAGTAATAATATTTGTAATCACAAATTATATATATGTATATATATATATTTTCTATATCTATATCTTATATATCATATTAATATTAATAACATAGATATTGATATAATAATAATATAACAATTATATTTTAATTTATAATAAGATTTAATATATTAACTTTTCATTTCATTAATTATGTAGTACTTATTCTATATAATAACATATTTGAATATTTATCATTTATCTATTTTATAAATATTACAATATAATATTTATTAATACATTCATATATATATATATATATATATATATATATATATATATATATATATATATATATATATATATATATATATTATTTCATTATACTTATTTATTTTGTATTTTATTTTACATACCAAATTCTAATGATTCAATATCATTTTATTATTCCCAATACTTACATTTATTTTATATATATATATATATATATATATATATATATATATATATATATATATATATATATATATACACTTATTTATTTTCAACAAATGTTCGTGAATCGTCGGGATAGTCAAAGGGTAAATGCATTCATGTAATTAGTTCCAAAGTTTTCGAGACTCAACATAACAGACTTTGCTTATCGTGTCGGAAACATATAAAGATTAAGTTTAAATTTGGTCGAAAATTCCCGGGTCATCACAGTACCTACCCGTTAAAGAAATTTCGTCCCGAAATTTGAGTGGGATCATCATGGCTGACAAAAAGTATGTTTTCATGTCGCATATGAGTTAGAAATTTGAGTTTTATAATTAGTGAGTAATTTAGATAAAACGATTCGATTACTTGAAGCGTGTGAGTGAAGCTATCGCAAAAGATTGAAATTGGAAAAGTAAAGATTTGTCTTAACTTTTGACAGAGTCAGGGTTGAATTTAGAATTTATGGTGCGTCATAACTTTTGACGTTGTCTTCGTTGAATTCTGAAATTCAAGGGATTTAAAAGAAAATCTTGGAAATCTATAAGATCTGATTCTTCAGTGAATAAGGAAATTAAGATCTCTCCAATTAAATACGGTGATCTACTTCGATTACTCTGTCTGATATTTTCATTATAAATTAAACCTCTTCCGTTCCATTATTTTTACCATTTCTATACTAAATTTCCAAGTTCAAAAGATTATAAAAATGCTTAATCTAGTTCTGATCCTTGTCCTCTTTCTGACTATCGTAACAATCATTCTCCTTTTCCAACTTTCACCAGAGGAATCTGTTTACTTCTACTTTGCCTTTGCGGTTATAGTACTTATAATTCTCCTGTGTCTTTATGTTGCGATAAACATTGATATACACGGTTTGTAATTTATGTGTTGTTATCGGGCTTTATATTCTCCCTTATATTTCAATGTCCCTATTCCTGTCTCCTATAATCATTGTTATCCACAGTTAATACTCCCTCCTATTTGCTGTGATTTATACCCCAATTTCTATTTCGGAGCTTTGTCCCTCCGTTTCTTCTTCTTGCGAATGGGCATCTCTTGTAATGGTCCAGAATTCGCAGATATAAGTTTCAGAAGGAACATTGTTAATGTTCTAAGAAGGGAATGGTAATGGCACGATCTTGATTTGTTAAATTACCAGAATACCCTGAAAAAGACCGAATCATCAAGAAATATTTTCTTGATATTTTAGAGGTTTAAATAGAATACAAGAGTCGTGTAACATGGTACATGATGACGTTAGAGTCTGTGAATCATCACATTTCATTAGAAACTCAGCATGAATTACTGTAATATAATCACGTTGATCAAGTGTCATTATATTATACTAACTCATGCATCAGTTCCCAACATTACTTCAATAACATTCATATCTTAAGCTCGAAAGTTTACAGAATATTGAAACTAACAGTTTCTATATGATGTAACACTGATAGCACGAAGAGATAATTAATATCGGACGAGAATATTTATGAAGATATCTTCAGAAATATTGAGGATATTTATAATGAAAGATACGATGATATCTTGGAATTTCTAATATCGAAGGATGATAGAGAAGATTTATCCGTAAGGGTTTAGATTCAGAAGCAAGGCGTTCGCTAAAGATTTCATCAGATACAGAATCATCAGTATTCTTTATATACTAGTTTAGTCCTTGTGATTTGTTCAGAGTCTCCTTCATGTTTAGCTCAATCTGTTTTCCAGTTCCAACTTTTCTGAGCTTTTCCAACATTCTATTCTTTATCATCAACTTCCGATGATTAAGGTCGTTTACGGTTGTCTATGGTTTCTGCTGCTTCATTCAGCTTTTTTAACATACAGAGTATTGATTTGTAGACTGAGTGCTTTTCAAGATTTCAGATGAAGGATCATAATTCTAAGAGATAAATGTTATACATATAACTGTTGATGTAGATATGCTGTGAGTTTTCAAAGTACTGATTTCTGATTCCCGGTAATTGGTATGGCAATTCTTGTTACAAGATGCAGATGAGTACATGATGAGACTTCAATAGATAAATATAGTGATTTGTCGGAAAGATTTAAACCAAGAAGCAACGAGGTTTCTGGTACGTCTGCTGGTAATATGGTGGAATATAAAAGAATTCTCCGGTATCAAAAGGGTAATCGTATATATCAGGATTATAGTAAGGCTACTTCGAATGAAAAGTCGAAGTTGACTTGCTGGAGCTGTGACAAAATTGGCTACTTTGAAAAGGGATCACAAAGTTATTTTTGCTAATAAATGCCAAAGGACCTGATGCGGCTACGTGTTAAACTTTTACTCAGTTACCGAGAGTTTCTCAGGTGCAATACTATATATATAATTCTTTCCTTCCGTAGATGAAGTGCGGTTGGGTAATCCTCTCAATTGAGGTGTTTTCAAAAATCATGAAAGGTTTGAACGCAGATTGTAATCATCAAGATACAAATGAGGTTTAAGATGAAATCAAGTGGCAAACTTGAAGAAATGTTTAGTTTCATATGATATATTCAATATTTTAACTCATTTTAATTGTCCAATGTCACTAGTCCACAGTCGATAGTCCACAGTTATCAGTCCAATAATTCATATATAATTTAATATTTAATATTCGAATTAATTAATACGTATCGTGACCCGTGTACATATCTCAGACTCGATCACAACTCAAACTATATATATTATTGTAGAATCAACCTCAACCCTGTATAGAGAACTCGATCATTACTGCATATAGAGTGTCTATGGTTATTCCAAATAATATATATAGATGCATCGATATGATATGTCAAAACCTTGTATACGTCTCCCGATATTTAAAGTGCGTAAAAATAAATAGCAGGAATTAAATGACGATAAATAAAGTGCGTAAAGTAAATAACAGAAATTAAATGACAATAAATAAAATTGCGAGAATTAAATTGCGATAAAATAAATTGCGATAATTAAATTGCGATAAATAAAATGTAATACGGAATTAACAGTTAGCTAGGAACAGTTAGCTAGAATCTTGTTAGTGTGGTTTCTTAACAAAATTTCATATTGTTAATTAGTCTGTTTCTAATCAATTTTTATTGTGTCCATTATTTCTTCATTACGCCACTTGTTGGAATCTGATAGATCAAAATCCAAATATGAAATTGAATTTGAATGAAAATAGTTATTCTTTGGTGAACGGATACGTATATCGGTGGTTGTAAATAGAATAGTAAATGACCGTTGAATCAGATTCGAAGAATGTACAGTGTAACTTATTAATGTAGAATCTAAATATTCCTTGAGTATTACCTACCATTTAAAAATTTTTCACCATTAACAGTTTGTACAAAAGAATTTTTAATTACAATCTTTATGAAAATATATATACATATATATTTTCTTTAGATGAAATCATGGATTTAATGAGTAGATAAAATATTAAACTCATTTGATTTACCGTTAGATCTGGAATATATATAATCTCTAGAACATTAGAGATTACATAATCACCATGTCGAACGAAGATAAATGATGTAGAACATCATGTAGAACGATGATTATACTCGAGGTACAGAATGAGATGTTGAGGCATGAATTGTTGATGGTACTGGTGCTGTTATTGATGGTACTGTTGGTGCCGGTGTTGTTGCTGAAGCTGGTACGTTTTACACCATATTTTCCAAGGCCTACAACTCGGGCGCGAAGCTCGTTGACTTATTACTCCAGGATGATTGTCGGTTCGGACGAGCGGATGAATAAGATCTAGAATTGTAGATATTACGTAATCGTTCCGAACTATTCTGAAAATGAGGGTGAAAATGGTGTTTCGGACAGGTTCATCGGTAAGTGCTTCAGGTTCTTCACCAAGAGGTGAATTCGGTTGGTGAAAAGGATCGCTTTCTTCGCGTCTCCATTGATTAAGTCGACTACGAACCCATCAGATGAATTGGGGATGGCTGATTGGTTGGTTCATTCTGGTGACACTGTTTTCGAAGCTCGAGTGGAACTCCATATCGGAATAGCTGTCGGAATAACTATCGGAATAGCTATCGTAATATGAGGACTCGAACTGGTTGAGGGATTCCTCTCGTACGATCAGATGAAGGATTTTAGATAAGAAATAGATTATAGGATGTAGATTAGTACCCTGCAATACATAAATTACATATGCATATATAATACTAAAATCCCATAAGTTACGGAGGAATCTACGTAAAATGTCAGGCAACGTTTACAGTAACAGATACACTAAGATATTAATTAGCAGATATGTTAAGATATGAATTTTGAATATACACTATTCATGCAATCAATGCAATAAGATGTGTCTAGACTAAAGATGATAAGAAAGTAATTCTCTAAGAATGATAAGCAGGTAATTTTCGACACGAAATGATAAGCAAAACTGTTGAAATGCAGACACGGTCGAAGTCCAGACTCACTAATGCTTCTAAACAACTATCAGTTAGACACACTAATGCAAGACCTGGTTCGCTAAGACCACCGCTCTGATAACAACTATAGAGACCCGTCCTAATCCATCCGGACGAAGTCCGTATCGATTATAAACGATTCACAATAGTTGATTACATCGTGAGGTACTTGACCTCTATATGATACATTTTACAAACATTACATTCGTTTTTGAAAAGACAATATTTCATTACATCGAAAGTTGACGGCATGCATACCATTTCATAATATATCCAACTATAATTGACTTAATATTAATCTTGATGAACTCGACGACTCGAATGCAACGTCTTTTGAAATATGTCATGAATGACTCTAAGTAATATCCCTAAAATGAGCAAATGCACAGCGGAAGATTTCTTTCGTACCTGAGAATAAACATGCTTTAAAGTGTCAACCAAAAGGTTGGTGAGTTCATTAGTTTATCATAAACAATCATTTCATAATTTTAATAGACCACAAGATTTTCATTCTTCATAAATATACGTCCCATGCATAGAGACAAAAATATCATTCATATGGATTGAACACCTGGTAACCAACATTCACAATATGCATATAAGAATATCCCCATCATTCCGGGATCCTCCTTCAGACATGATATAAATTTCGAAGTACTAAAGCATCCGGTACTTTGGATGGGGCTTGTTGGGCCCGATAGATCTATCTTTAGGATTCGCGTCAATAAGGGTGTCTGTTCCCTAATTCTTAGATTACCAGACTTAATAAAAAAGGGCATATTCGATTTCGATAATTCAACCATATAATGTAGTTTCGATTACTTGTGTCTATTTCGTAAAACATTTATAAAAATTGCGCATGTATTCTCAGCCCAAAAATATAAAGGGTAAAAAGGCAAATGAAACTCACAGTAATGTATTTTGAAGTAAAAATACATATAACGACATTGAACAATGCAGGGTTGACCTCGGATTCACGAACCTATATCATTTGTATATTTTCTTAATATACATAGTTATATATATATATATATATATATATATATATATATATATATATATATATATATATATATTTATTAGTTATATCCTTTTGATATCAAAATATATATGTATTTCATGTATTTCTTTTGTATAAGAAAATATTATTTTTTTTATGTTTAATGTATTAAATATATATATAGTTTGTTTGTTAAAACTAATAATTGTAATAATACTAAAATGATATTTGTAATGGTATAATGATAATATTGAAAATACTTAATATTACTAATAAAAATAATAATGTTAATAATTCTATTAATGATAAATATAATGATATTAATAATAAAAACTGTAAAGATATTAATTTTTACTATACTGATAATTATGATAATGATTTTTGTAATTAAATAATAATACTCATTAACAATACTACTTATAATGATTTAATAGAGGTAATAATATAATTGTAGTTATAATAATAATAATATTAATAAAAGTAATAAATATGATAATGTTAATAATAATTATGATAATATTTATAATAATACTTATGTTACTAATAATAATACTAACAATCATAAAATGATACTAATATTAATATTAATGAAAATAATAACAAATTTTTATTATTATCTTGATAATAATAATAATGTTTCATAATTGTATCTATTGTTATAATAATGGTAATAAATAATAACTTTTATAAATACACTTATATTAGTAATAATAATATTAATAACGATAATTATAGTACTAATGATAATTAATATACTTTGTAATTATACCAATAATTAATAATCAATAATCAATCATAATAATAACAACAACAACAACAACAACAATAATAATAATAATAATAATAATAATAATAATAATAATAATAATAATAATAATACTAATAATAATAATAATAATAATAATAATAATAATAATAATAATAATAATAATAATAATAATAATAATAATAATAATAATAATAATAATAATAATAATAATAATAATAATAAAAGTAACAAGGAATAAATGAGTATACCCTTGGAAATCTCCACTAAAAAGAATTACCCATGATGGGGATCGAACCCGTGACCTCCCGAATACTTGCTTATACACCAAACCATCTGGCTGCTGTCCATTTTTCTGCTTGATTTCTTAAACCATTTCTACTTAACTGTTCTTGTTTTCTGTTTCTATTTCTAATTTCCTCTAACATTTGATCGACCAGATATAATCTAAACCATCCCACAAAGATTAATATATTTGAAAACAATCGTTAAGAATCAAAATCATATTTTTGTATTAAAAGGAAAGCGTGAAAAGAAAAAGAAAAGAAAAAAATGAATTGAACTGCTACTGCAGTCTTCGCAAAAAAACAAATGTGATGAATATTGATTTTGATTTAGAGCTCGTTTTAACTAAAACTCACAACATGAAAAAGATTGTAAATGGTCATTACAAACTATCTGAAACATCAATTAAACTTAAAACTTTGAAATAAATTCGAATTTCATCATGAACACCTCGTTTGACTTTTTGAAAATAAAGCTTTGACTCAAAAATTAGAATTCAATAATAAGAATTGGAACTTGGGGTTTTACAGAAAGATTGAATAAATGATTCATAACAAAACTACATTATTACTTTTTGACATTATTTTCGAATTCGAAGTTTCAAAAAATTTTATCAAGAACAGAGGTGTCACGCTGAGAAGAAAGAAAAAAAATGAGTTTTATTTCAATTAGATAGAAGTTATCAATGGTATTTGTAATTGATAAAGATAATGTGAAAACGAATAGGTTCCTCTATCAACTGGAATTTAATGATATATAAATGATAATGGTCGACAAGTAACTTTTCAATCAGACAAGAATGAAATAAATAAAAATAATAAAGCTGGAATCAATTTGTACTGAGTTTGTTTTGTACTGAAAATTGATATCGGTTTGTAACTGATTGGAGACCAGGACAAGAATTTCATACAGTTTTGATAGCAATAGGTAACAAGTTCGTACTAAATTTTTATATAAAACTGATTTTTATATATAAAACTAATTTTAATGAAAATAATTCTATTAATAATAAATAATAATAAAATTACTGATTTATATTAATAATACTAACACAATAATAATAGTATTAATAATAATGCATTTAATATTAATAATAATTACCATAATAATAATACTCTTAATAACAATGAATATAATTGTTAATAATGATGTTAATAATAATATTATTAATGATAATATTAATAAGTTATATTACCTTTATAATAATGATATTCTATAATAATGCTATTCTATAGAATTAATAATGATAATGATTCTTAATGATAATATCTAGTAATAATATTTGTAATCACAAATTATATATATGTATATATATATATATTTTCTATATCTATATCTTATATATCATATTAATATTAATAACATAGATATTGATATAATAATAATATAACAATTATATTTTAATTTATAATAAGATTTAATATATTAACTTTTCATTTCATTAATTATATAGTACTTATTCTATATAATAACATATTCGAATATTTATCATTTATCTATTTTATAAATATTACAATATAATATTTATTAATACATTCATATATATATATATATATATATATATATATATATATATATATATATATATATATATATATATTATTTTATTATACTTATTTATTTTGTATTTTATTTTACATACCAAATTCTAATGATTCAATATCATTTTATTATTCCCAATACTTACATTTATTTTATATATATATATATATATATATATATATATATATATATATATATATATATATATATATATATATATATATATACAATTATTTATTTTCAACAAATGTTCATGAATCGTCGGGATAGTCAAAGGGTAAATGCATTCATGTAATTTGTTCCAAAGTTTTCGAGACTCAACATAACAGACTTTGCTTATCGTATCGGAAACATATAAAGATTAAGGTTAAATTTGGTCGGAAATTCCCGGGTCATCACACATAGTTGAGAACATCTTGGTGAAAGTCAACAAATTCTTGTAGCCTACAGATTTCGTAGTAATAGATATTAAGGAAGACCTACATACGCCGATAGTATTAGGAGACCTTTCATGAACACGGCTAGGACTGTCATTGATGTGTACAATCAAACCTTGATGTTGCGATCAATGGGGAGAGCGTTACCTTCAAAAGTGACCGACCTACCAATCTTTCTGGACAGGTAGATATGTTTGATATTTCATCGAATGGATCACTTCCGATGTTGAGCCCCCACCTCCAGCCGATGATATCGAAATGGGAGTCGAATCACAGTCTGCCGATGACCCATAAATGGAAGAAGAGGATCCCAACGAAGAAATAAAGGAAGAGGAAGAATCTGAGGAGGAAGAAGAAATGGGAGATGTAAAAGAAACTGCAATAGTACCCTCTCTAAGCGTGGAAGCAAATCACAATTGTCACGAAGAATTAATGAGGCTAGAGATGAAGGATCACAATTTAATTATTCGATTCAAAAAGAAAACTGATAAGGCTGAGATTAAAGATATAGAGATTGACCCTGTAAGTATCGAAACGAAGCACCAAGATGCTGAAGAAGCCCGTTCATCAGAAGAATTTGAAGAAGAGAACTATACAAATGATGACAAGGAAGAAGAGAAAAATGAAGACATTCTGGATGATTCATATTCTCCTCCCGCACCAGATCTAGAGGAGCCGGACTCTTTTTCAGATCAGATTCCGGTCATATCTAATCACACCAACATGATAACCTTCATCAATGACACCGATGAATTTGAAGATATTCTCGAAGGCATCCGTAAATCAACAATCGCTTTCACACCTCATCTAAAGGAGCGGATCAAGGCTATCGAAGATGAATACAACCTCTATCTATCAAGAGAAGATGATATTGTTGAAATCTTAGAAGAACGCATTCAAGAGTTTATCAATACCCTTCACGATCATTTCTACAATGAAGAAAGGCAACGAGAGAACAATTCAGTGGTTTGCACTATTCTCGAGACAAGATTTTGCCGAGATCAGAAGATCATTTACTCAAAGGTTTACAATGCCTTAGTCGGATCTGCACTTTCGTTCTTAACAAACCAACGAGCACTACTGACTCTCATCCGAAAACATATGGATCTTTCCACCTGTCGCCCGACTTATCACTCTGATTTGCAAATGATAGAAGATATTCAAAGCCTCTTCATTCTCTTAGAAAAAGATAATTTCGAACGCACACTAGACAGACTAGTGATCTACATAACAATTGATCATCACACTGATCTGATTATCCAGGAGTTACGAGATATAGTAGCAGAGGAAGGAAGACGCAAAATCCATTCTCACACTGGAACCGGACAGAGTCAACATTGCCACCTTTATTACGAAACACATAGCACGTATCTTCCACGAATCCACTGATCCTAGTTTCACATTCAAAGCTGGATGTCGGGAGATATATTCCAAAATGGTGACATTAATGCTTGGGTCAGGATTGCTTTTCACTTCTTTTCAGCTTCGCCTCTAACAAATTTGTGCAAAGCTACAGACTCCTACTGTGGAGACCACCACTCAGAAGATTTTGAGATAATGAAGATACTATTTTTGACACTATTTGATGACCTTCGAAATGAACATCCCGTCAGAGAAACAATCACTACAAGCACTGCCTCGATGATTGACATTCATGGATCAATCAGCAGAGCCATGGATCATGTTCTCATCGGACTTCAAGATTTGTCACGAGCGGAAACCGCACATTATCTCTCCTTCAGAAGATCTTCGAGTGATAAAACAGATCTTCTACCACTTTTGGTCCGACACTTTCTCCGAATCTATCCGCCAAGACTTACATTTCCTCGAGAAGACCACAATTACAACTACCAGAGGGGAATGTCTATTTTTTAGGCATCAATATGGTCGAGCCATGAAATAAAGTTGAGTAGAAGAATAAAGGATGACAAATGAGCCGATCAATAAAGGACGTAACTTCCAAGATTGCTGAAACAACCTGTCTTCACAAGCAATTACGACCATCCGCTGGGGATACTCCTTTCTCCTCGTTACTAGCTCAAATTTTAAATTATGCCACATCCTTGCTTATAACTAAGTGTGGGATTCCAACCCAACTTAACACTAGAAAAATATTCCCAAAAATCTTTAACTAAAACTCCTAAGTGTGGGATACACTAGGAACATTAGGGACAATGTTCGTCTAAGTGTGGGATGTTGTTATAATCTTTTTATGTTGTATTAAAATAACTCCTTGACAAAGATTCCGAGTTCTTAAGCCAAATTACAAAAAAATTTAACAAAAGAAAGCCTTTTCGAAAAAGTACTTTCGAAAACCTAAAATGTTTGTAAATAAAAATTAACGCTTAACTAAGGTAGAAATCTTGTTGGGATGAACCGAATCTCTAATAGAGCATTGCATGACTAAGACATTATTGACCCAAATTGATTATGGTAAGGCACCCAAATAAGACCATTTAAGTATTCATCTTTAGTTATTCACTATTTTCCATTGAGAGTGTGACGACCCGGAAACATCCGACCAAATTTAAACTTGATCTTTATATGATTTCGACATGTTAAGCAAAGTCTGTTAAACTGAGTCTCAAAATTTTTGAACTGTTTTCATATATGCATTTACCCTTCGACCGTTTTCGATGATTCACGAACAATTAATTGTAAATGAATGTGTATATATATAAATAATAATTTGAAATATAATTTGAAGTATTATATGTTATGAAATATGATATTATAATAATTATTATTTAAAACATATCTTTATATAAATAAAAGTATATTAAAAATAAATACTAAATGATTGTAATACTCGTTTAATGTTCCGATTAATATTAAGCAAGTTAAATTTAAACTTATATGATTTAAAAATAAATGGTGATTCGAAAATGAGTTATATAATTATAGGCTTATTCAATATGTATTTAGGAATTAATTTTTAAGTTTTAAAAAAAAAATTTATTTTATCTGGGATCGGGCTTGGACAGTGAGTTAATATTTGTTTAATAATTTTAAATAATTTTTCCAAAGACTTTTGTTCGCCACTGAATAACAACGGAGTACGTTGTAGCAGTCTGTGAAAACTATCGGTAGAAAGAGGCTGCTAACTGTGACTAATTGATAATTGAATCACTTTTTCGTCTCATTTCAAATCACATGTTTCTATAAGTGATGTATATGATTATAATAATAAAATTTAATATATGTAAAATATAGATACATGAATATCACTCAATTTATGTTTTACTTTACAGCTAGCATCTCTTTCTCTTTAGATATATATAAATATATATATGTGCTCATGTGACTAAGCAATAACAGCTTTAATGAACCAATTCCTGAATCGTTATCTCATCTTGGTGGACTCACTCTCGAGCACCATTCAAAAACCAACGCCCATATCACCATCATCTAGCAATCACTACCATCACCAGACCACCTTTACTGCCGCCACCACCACCTCAGTATAACTCCACTTTGATCATTGCTACTTCCAACTACTTCTATTTGAAAAGCCATTAAATCGTTTTTATTACTGTCCCGATTGAGAACACCACTACAACTCAAAACCACCATCTTTCACAACCAAACCCAATTATCATCAAATTAATTGTTGCTATAATGCTTTTGTTATGCTTCAAATCATCGACCACCAACCCACAACACAAACCACATCTATCGTTATTAACTAAAGAGGTGAACTACTTCTAATACATAAATATATATATATATATATATATATATATATATATATATATATATATATATATATATATATATATATATATATTTCCTTTTCAGTCTACAATAAAAACCACACAGAAGCTCTGTTACAACTTCTTTTATTTATTCTTGATTCTGTTCAATCTCAAACCACACGCTGCCATAATTTTTCTATTCATTGCTTCTTCTGTTCGGATTACAACTTTCGAGTGTTTCTATTCTTCCTCTTGTTCACAAAACCAAATCCAAGTAATCTGCAGCTGCTATTCCTACTTTCGTTTACTATTATAATGACGAGATTGATGTTGACACTGTTACAGCAGGATGAATGAAGAGTGATGTTAGTGATGAAGATCATACTGTGAGGAACGATGATGTTAAAGAGTGATGGTGAAATGATAAGATTATGGCGGGGGCTGCATATTGAAAACGAAATATAGATTGTTTAGGTTGTGGTGTAAACGAGTTAGACTTTGTTACCATGAAAGAACCATAAAAATCAGTTTATATTCGGCTAGACTGTTTTGTTTAAATGCCAAGTCCAATAAACTGAATAATGGGCTTGTGATTCTTAGTGAATTTTAATGGGCTTTATGGACTATAATGATATTTGATTTAAACTTTCCTTCTAACCGGAACCCATATTATTTCCTAATTGCTCACGAGGGTGAAACCAAAACAATATGTGATCGATTGTTACTACTGTGTTTCTATTTCTCTTTCTGTTAATATAACGAGAATACTGTAACAATGATGCTGTGAGGATGCATGTTTATACACGATAGTAATAGATGTTATAAATGTACATGATGATGATGATATGATATGGTGAGGATAATGATAATGGTAACGAGTATGCATGATGGTTATGATCACAAGATGACGATGAAAATCATGAGACGGTAATGATGAAGATAAAACAATGATGATAATAAGGTGATGATGATGATAATGATGGCGTTATGATTATGATCATGATTGAAATAACCCGTCCTAATCCATCTGGATGAATACATTACATTTGGTTACATCGCGAGGTACTTGACCTCTATATGATACATTTTACAAAGATTGCATTCGTTTTTAAAAGACAAACTTTCATTACATCGACAGTTGACGGCATGCATACCATTTCATAATATATCCAACTATAATTGACTTAGTTATAATCTTGATGAACTCGACGACTCGAATACAACGTCTTTTGAAATACGTCATGAATGACTCCAAGTAATATCTCTAAAATGAGCAAATGCACAGCGAATGATTTCTTTCATACCTGAGAATAAACATGCTTTAAAGTGTCAACCAAAAGGTTGGTGAGTTCATTAGTTTATCATAATCATTCATTTTCATCATTTTAATAGACCACAAGATTTTCATTTCTCATAAATATACGTCCCATGCATAGAGACAAAAATCATTCATATGGATGAACACCTGGTAACCGACATTAACAAAATGCATATAAGAATATCCCCTATCATTCCGGGAAATCCATCGGACATGATAAAAAATAAATTCGAAGTACTAAAACATTCAGTACTTTGGATGGGGTTCGTTAGGCCCAATAGATCTATCTTTAGGATTCGCGTCAATTAGCCGTGCACTAATTCTCAAAATTAGTGATGTTCCCTAATTCTTAGGCTACCAAGCAAAAAAGGGCATATTCGGCTTCGATCATTCAACCATATAATGTAGTTTCGATTACTTGTGTCTATTTTGTAAAACATTAATAAAAGCGCATTTATTCTCAGTCTCAAAAATATATATTGCAAAAGCATTTAAAAAGGGAGTAATGAAACTCACAATACTGTATTTCGTAGCAAATATGTATATGACGGCACTGAACAAGTGCAGGGTTGACCTCGGATTCACGAACCTATTACAGTAATATATATATTAAAACACATAATGAACATATAATGGTATTCAAACCAGTTTATATATATTAATTATATAGTATATTAGTTATTAAAAATAGTAATGTATTTATTATTTCCAATATTATATATATATATATATATATATATATATATATATATATATATATATATATATATATATATATATATATATATATATATGTTATTTATATTAAATAGTGAATTAAGTATACTTATGATATATATAACAATTATATTTTTATATAAATATCTTTTGTTTGTCAAAATAATAATTATAGTAATATTAAAATAAGGATAATAATACTAATAATTAGATTTAAATAATGATATTGATTATAATAATTTTGATAATAATATTAGTCATTTTATTTGTAGTAATAATAATAATTATAAAAATAATCTGTTTAAAAAATAATGCTACTTATAATAATGATAATACTAGTAATAAAAATAATGATATTAATAATAATAATAAAATTACGTTTAATGATATTAATAATAATGATAAAAAATAATAATAATAAAAATAATACTTTTAATAGTAATAATAATAGTTTTATTTAAACATGACCTAATTATATTTATATTCCTATTACTCATAAACATACTTATAATTATACTTCCCATTTGTAATTAACTTAGTTATTCATGATCATAATCTTAATCGTTTTTATCTCAATATATCTTAACATAATTTATATCTATTTTTATTTTATCATAAACATAATATTAATTATGGGTAATAATAATAATAATAAATAATAATAATAATAATAATAATAATAATAATAATAATAATAATAATAATAATAATAATAATAATAATAATAATAATAATAATAAAACTAATAATAAAACTAATAATGATATTAATAGAAATAAATAAAAAAAATAGTTTTATACCATCATCATCATCATCATGGAACGATCATATTCATTGACTTCATTCGGTCATTATCATCATACGATATTTTCATAATCATAATCATAATCATAATCATAATCATAATCATAATCATTATCATAATCATAATCATAATCATAATCATACTCATACTCATACTCATACTCCATGATCATCATCGACCCAGAATCATCTCGGATTCATGATCATCATCATTTTATGATCATTATCAATCATTCGAAATCAACCTCGTTTACAATTATCACGTCATCATAATCATAAACCTAATCGTTATCATGATCATAACCTAATCATTTAACATAATCTAGTCATCATCATCATTCTCATACGTACCACATTATCATCATCATCTCAGTCCATCTTAATCCTTATCATTAGTTTGTTTCTTGGTTAACAACAATAGCGAAAAGCAGTTTAAAGGAGGCAGTTTTTCCAACAGAAGATAGCCACAGGAGCTGCAAGATAGCCACAAGTGGTAGTGTTGGGTATAATCGGTCCAGAAACAGTAACACCCGATGGGTTTTTGAAGTTGTCTCGTTAAGGTAATGGTGTATGGGTTCAGATTGGGTACACATCGAAACAGGAATTGGTTCCTGGCCCGAATAAAATTTAAGAACAAGGCAGTCCAATTTTAGGCCCAAATAAAAATAAGAATATCACGGCCCAATCAAGTAGAGATTACGGCCCCAAAACAAAAACAACATCCAGGAAAAATTAAAGATGTATGTGCGTGTGTTATCCTGTCTGGCTCCACCGAATCACGAGTAATATTAACTTAACAAGCAAGTGGGGTTATTACTTTAGCACTTGTCGGCCAAAGAGAAAAAGGAGCATGCAATAATTAGTTGAATTCCTTGTCATTAACAATTATCCATTGAGTTATATAGCTGTATATTTGATAGAAAGAGGTATTAATTATAGCGAGTAATAGCAGCAGCTTACATCGAACAATACAGCAGTAGTTTTGAAGAATAGAAACAGAAAAGTGTAGCAGGTTGGTGGTTTTCTTGATTGATGGTTTTATGTGGGGTTTGAATTGCAAACAGAAGAGACGAGTAGCAGCAGTAATTTGGGGTATGTTTGGGTTACGTTTGAAGCAAAACCAGAAACAGAAACAGAAATAAACGTGTTACAGCAGCAGTCTTTCATGGTGGCGGTTTTGGTGGTAGTTATCGATGGTAGTTCATAGTGGTGATGTGGGTTTCTTGATATGGAAACAGAAACATAAACCTTGCAGCAGAAATAATAATATAACAATGGTGTTGGTTCGATGGTTTGAACGAGATCGAAAAAGAGACATGTGGGTTTGGTTTGAGATGGTGGTAACTATAAGTCAATAGTTTTTATGGTGGTATAACATGATACATGAAGCATGCCTTCGGTTTTCTGGTTACGTGTTGGCGGTGTGATGATCGTTGAGGGTGGTGATCAAGGTCGATGGTACAATATAGAAAACAGTAACAACGATGTTGCAAGGTTTGGTGACGGTCTGATGATGATGATGATGTTGGCCTAATATGGTGTTTTTGGTGTTGGTCGAATAAGATGGGAAAACAGAAGGCAGTTTAGTGATGGTAACCGAATAGTGTTGGGTTGTAGTGTTGTAGTGGTTCTTGAGGTGGTGATTGTATGGTAGGTTTGGGTTCTTTTGGGTGACGGATCATAAGTAAACGGTAACAATAAAACTTGAGGCGATTGGTTAAGATGGTGAGGTTGTTCTTGCACATAAAAGACGGTTAGAAGTGGTAGTAAGAAAGTTGCAAGTTGTGGATTTGTGTTAGTGTAAATCTAATGCAAGTGTATATGTATATAAATATAATATAGATAGATAATAGATAATGGTACACAGAATCATTTACACTGTGATGTGATTCATATCAAACGTGGGAAATGAAAACAATAAATTAATAAATCAATTGATTTAGCAGCCTTAATGTGCCGACAGTTTATCACTGAAGGCAATATCGTGTCCATTGCTAAACAATTAATGTATAAAAGTCTTCCTAAAAATCCCAAATTTTTAGTTGAAATATATTTAATTATTTCAATCATTAACTGTTTGAAACCAGATCAAAAATGTTCATTAATTATTTATTTTCTGTTCCATTTAATATGTATGGAGTACTAACATTAAATCTAAAAAGGTAAAAAATATATTTATCAAACCTAAAATCTTTGTAATCGATTTACTGTTCAACTTTTATTTTAAATCTTCATAATATGTAATGGATCTATATGAGCACTAAAGAAATTTCAACCGAGTATTACAATCGTTTACTATTTAAGCTCGAAATCATTTATTTCTAATACCCTATATATAATTATATATTAATATCACGTTTTATTAAATAACTAAATATATTAAATATATATTTTCAAATAAATAAATTTAATATATAGTTACAATCAATATTCATGTATATATGTATCTATTTACAAATGATTGTTCGTGAATCGTCGAGAATAGTTAAAGGTCAAATGACTATATGAAATAGTTCAAAATTTTTGAGACTCAACCTAACAGACTTTGTTTATCGTGTCTGAAACATATAAAGATTAAGTTTAAATTTGGTCAGAAATTTCCGAGTTGTAACAGTACCTACCCGTTAAAGAAATTTCGTCCCGAAATTTGATCGAGGTGGTCATGGTTAACAATAAGAATGTTTTTCTGACGTATATGAGTTGATAAATAAATTTTTATCACTATAAGGAAAAAACAATTTGATTTTCTCGAAGCGTACGAATGAAGCTATCACTTAAAGAGTGAAATGAGAAAATAAAGATTCGTCTTTACTTTTGAAGTAGTCATGGTTGAATTCCGGAATTCAAGGGATTTAAAAGAAAATCTTGGAAATCTATAAGATCTGATTCTTCGGGTTTATGGAAATTAAGATCTCTATAATTAAATGCGATCATCTGTCTCGATTGCTTTTCCTGGTATTATAAATTACTTCTTCCGTTCCATTATTTTCCACCACTCCCATTTCCTATACTTTAATTCATACTTCCAAATCCTCAATCAATATGCTTCATCCAGTTTTAATTCTGGATATATTCCTGACTTTTATATCGATCATTCTCCTTTTTCATCTACCACCTGAGAAATCTGTTTACGTCTATTGTGCTCTTGGGTTTATAGTGTTTTTAGTTCTTCTGAGTCTTTATATTGCCATTCGCATTGATATACACGGTTTGTAACCTCCGTGTTGTTATAGGGCTTTATATCTTCTCTTATATTTTGGAGCTCTTTGCCTTTTTATTATCTTCTCGACCTCTAGTAAAGCGAGTAACGGTCCAGAATTCGTAAGTATGGAATTTCGAATGAACTTAATGTTCTAAATAAGAAAGAATGTAATCGTACGATTTGATTTGTCAAATTACCTGAATTACTGAGAATAGAACTATCAAGAATATACTTTCTTGATAAGTTCAAAAGTTAGGTAGAATGAAAGAGTTATGTAACTTGGCACATGATGACGTTATGATCTGTGAATCATCACGTCCCATTAGAAACTCAGCATGACTTACTGTAATACAATCACGTTGATCAAGTGTCATTATATTATACTAACTCATGCATCAGTTCCCAACACTACTTCAAAAGCATTCATAGTTTAAACTTGAAAGTTTACAGAATGTAGAAACTAACAGTTTCTTATATGATGTAACACTGATAGCGCGAAAAGATAAATGATTTCAGACAAGAATATTTATGAAAATATCCTCAGAAATATCGAAGATATTTATGATGATATTTTGGAATTTCTAAGATCGAAGGTTGATGATGAAAAATTTTCCGCGAGATTTTAACATGACTTCGGAGCAAGATATTCTCTAAAGATTTCAACGGATCCAGAATTACCTGGATTCTTTGATTATAGGGTTTGGTCCTTTTATTTATCCTCGGTCTTCTTCATGGTTAGCTCAATCCGTTTTCCAGTTTCAACTTTTCTGAGCTTTTCCAACCTACTATTTTTGTCATCAAACTTCTGACAATTAAGGTCGTTTACCGTTGTCTACAGATTCTGCTGCTTCATTTAGCTTTTTCAAAGTTCAATGTTTTGATTCGTAGGCTGGGTGCTTTTCAAAATTTCAGAATGGAAGGTGATAATTCTAAGAGATAAAGGTTATACATATAACTGTTGACGTAGATATGCTGTGAGTTTTCAAAGTACTGATTACTGATTATCAGTAATTGGTATGGCAATTCTTGTTACAAGATGCAGACAAGTATATGATGGGGTTTCTATGAATATAATGATTTTTCAAAAAAATCAAAGATCAATGAAGTTGTTGTTAAGTTTACTGCTAATGTGGTGAGATATATACGGTTCTCCAGTAACGTTGATGAAAGGCAACTTCTATATCAAGGTTATAATAAAGCTAATTCGAATGAAAGTCGAAGTTAGTTTGCTGAAGCTATGACAGAATGGTAAAGTTGTTAAAACATCAATATATATATATATATATATATATATATATATATATATATATATATATATATATATTGTTAAAACAAAGTAAATATTGAATATTGTACAATTATTACAAATTTTTAAGTTGTTTCAAATTGATTTACATCAAACTGGCACATCCAGTATATCCTTCACCGAAACTTCATCTTTCTTACACACCTCCTCCAAAGACACAATCTTTAAAGCATAAACTTCATCTCCGGCAGCTTCAAGTTTAGCTTCAGCATCCTGTTTGATATGCTTTGCAATACCAGCTGGTAAGGGATCCGGTTTGTTGGGGATGAGGTTGATGACCTCTTCAACCACATTAGAAATATATTTTGCAGTGGACGCTTCAAGATACTTGTGAAAGGTCTGGCCAACAAGTTCAGAATCAAGTACCCTCTGCACGAGACAAGGAATACCAGCTTTCAGGTCTGTAAAATTCTTCTGAGCAGCAGCAGTACGGGTGGCATTCTTTTTAGCCAAATGTTCTTTTTATTTAGCCACTTTCCTTAAATCGTCAATCTCCTTCATCAGCTTCTCTTTCTCCTCCAGTAGTTTGTCTCTCTCAGATCTCACCTCCACACACTTACCCTCCACCAGTTTCAATGCATCCTCTCTTTTCTGCACTAGATCTGCTGCCTCCACTTCTTGTGTACGTCCTGTACATCCACCTCAAGCTTCTTCAGTTTGGCTGCATTTAAACAGCATTGGCTACAATGGATTCCTGTACCTCCTACATTTTAGGCTATGCAGTGAAATGTCCCGTTCTTATTGATTAAAAACGTTCCATATTAATTGATTTCGTTGCGAGGTTTTGACCTCTATATGAGACGTTTTTCAAAGACTGCATTCATTTTAAAACAAACCATAACCTTTATTTCATCAATAAAGGTTTAAAAAGCTTTACGTTGATTATCAAATAAAGATAAACTCGGGTCCTCTACGAGCATTCCATCGAACCTTAACAATTGGTATCTTGTTTTGCTTAAGTCTTTTAACCTCACGATCCATTACTTCGACGGGTTCTTCGATGAATTGAAGTTTTTCGTTGATTTGGATTTCATCTAACAGAATAGTGAGATCTTCTTTAGCAAAACATTTCTTCAAATTCGAGACGTGGAAAGTGTTATGTACAGCCGCGAGTTGTTGAGGTAACTCAAGTCGGTAAGCTACTGGTCCGACACGATCAATAATCTTGAAAGGTCCAATATACCTTGGATTTAATTTCCCTCGTTTACCAAATCGAACAACGCCTTTCCAAGGTGCAACTTTAAGCATGACCATCTCTCCAATTTCAAATTCTATATCTTTTCTTTTAATGTCAGCGTAGCTCTTTTGTCGACTTTGGGCGGTTTTCAACCGTTGTTGAATTTGAATGATCTTCTCGGTAGTTTCTTGTATAATCTCTGGACCCGTAATCTGTCTATCCCCCACTTCACTCCAACAAATCGGAGACCTGCACTTTCTACCATAAAGTGATTCAAACGGCGCCATCTCAATGCTTGAATGGTAGCTGTTGTTGTAGGAAAATTCTGCTAACGGTAGATGTCGATCCCAACTGTTTCCGAAATCAATAACACATGCTCGTAGCATGTCTTCAAGAGTTTGTATCGTCCTTTCGCTATGCCCATCAGTTTGTGGATGATAGGCAGTACTCATGTCTAGACGAGTTCCTAATGCTTGCTGTAATGTCTGCCAGAATCTTGAAATAAATCTGCCATCCCTATCAGAGATAATAGATATTGGTATTCCATGTCTGGAGACGACTTCCTTCAAATACAGTCGTGCTAACTTCTCCATCTTATCATCTTCTCTTATTAGGAGGAAGTGTGCTGATTTGGTGAGACGATCAACTATTACCCAAATAGTATCAAAACCACTTGCAGTCCTTAGCAATTTAGTGATGAAATCCATGGTAATGTTTTCCCATTTCCATTCCGGGATTTCGGGTTGTTGAAGTAGACCTGATGGTTTCCGATGCTCAGCTTTGACCTTAGAACACGTCAAACATTCTCCTACATATTTAGCAACATCGACTTTCATACCCGGCCACCAAAAATGTTTCTTGAGATCCTTGTACATCTTCCCCGTTCCAGGATGTATTGAGTATCTGGTTTTATGAGCTTCTCTAAGTACCATTTCTCTCATATCTCCAAATTTTGGTACCCAAATCCTTTCAGCCCTATACCGGGTTCCGTCTTCCCGAATATTAAGATTCTTCTCCGATCCTTTGGGTATTTCATCCTTTAAATTTCCCTCTTTTAAAACTCCTTGTTGCGCCTCCTTTATTTGAGTAGTAAGGTTATTATGAATCATTATATTCATAGATTTTACTCGAATAGGTTCTCTGTCCTTCCTGCTCAAGGCATCGGCTACCACATTTGCCTTCCCCGGGTGGTAACGAATCTCAAAGTCGTAATCATTCAATAATTCAATCCACCTACGCTGCCTCATATTCAGTTGTTTCTGATTAAATATGTGTTGAAGACTTTTGTGGTCGGTATATATAATACTTTTGACCCCATATAAGTAGTGCCTCCAAGTCTTTAATGCAAAAACAACCGCGCCTAATTCCAAATCATGCGTCGTATAATTTTGTTCGTGAATCTTCAATTGTCTAGACGCATAAGCAATCACCTTCGTTCGTTGCATTAATACACAACCGAGACCTTGCTTTGATGCGTCACAATAAATCACAAAATCATCATTCCCTTCAGGCAATGACAATATAGGTGCCGTAGTTAGCTTTTTCTTCAATAACTGAAACGCTTTCTCTTGTTCATCATTCCATTCAAATTTCTTCCCTTTATGCGTTAATGCAGTCAAGGGTTTTGCTATTCTGGAAAAGTCTTGGATGAACCTTCTGTAGTAACCAGCTAGTCCTAAAAACTGGCGTATGTGTTTCGGAGTTTTCGGGGTCTCCCACTTTTCAACAGTTTCTATCTTTGCCGGATCCACCTTAATACCTTCTTTGTTCACTATGTGACCGAGGAATTGAACTTCTTCCAACCAAAATGCACACTTTGAAAACTTAGCGTACAATTCTTCCTTCCTCAATACTTCTAACAGCTTTCTCAAATGTTCACTGTGTTCTTGGTCATTCTTTGAGTAAATAAGTATGTCATCAATGAAAACAATGACAAACTTGTCAAGGTATGGTCCTCACACTAGGTTCATAAGGTCCATGAACACAGCTAGTGCATTAGTTAAACCAAACGGTATGACCATAAACTCGTAATGACCGTAACATGTTCTGAAAGCAGTATTTGGAATATCATCTTCTTTCACCCGCATTTGATGATACCCGGAACGTAAGTCAACCTTTGAATAAACAGACGAGCCTTGTAGTTGATCAAATAAGTCATCGATTCTCGGTAGTGGGTAGCGGTTCTTGATGGTAAGTTTGTTCAACTCTTGGTAGTCGATACACAACCTGAATGTACCATCTTTCTTCTTGATAAACAAAACAGGAGCTCCCCACGGTGATGTGCTTGGTCGAATGAAACCACGCTCTAAAAGTTCTTGTAATTGGCTTTGCAGTTCTTTCATCTCGCTGGGTGCGAGTCTGTAAGGAGCACGAGCTATTGGTGCAGCTCCTGGTACAAGATCTATTTGAAATTCAACGGATCGATGTGGGGGTAATCCCGGTAATTCTTTCGGAAATACATCGGGAAATTCTTTTGCAATGGGAACATCATTGATGCTCTTTTCTTCAGTTTGTACTTTCTCGACGTGTGCTAGAACAGCATAGCAACCTTTTCTTATTAGTTTTTGTGCCTTCAAATTACTAATAAGATGTAGCTTCGTGTTGCCCTTTTCTCCGTACACCATTAAGGGTTTTCCTTTTTCTCGTATAATGCGAATTGCATTTTTGTAACAAACGATCTCTGCTTTCACTTCTTTCAACCAGTCCATACCGATTATCACATCAAAACTCCCTAACTCTACTGGTATCAAATCAATCTTAAATGTTTCGCTAACCAGTTTAATTTCTCGATTCCGACATATATTATCTGCTGAAATTAATTTACCATTTGCTAATTCGAGTAAAAATTTACTATCCAAAGGCGTCAATGGACAACTTAATTTAGCACAAAAATCTCTACTCATATAGCTTCTATCCGCACCCGAATCAAATAAAACGTAAGCAGATTTATTGTCAATAAGAAACGTACCTGTAACAAGCTCCGGGTCTTCCTGTGCCTCTGCCGCATTAATATTGAAAACTCTTCCGCGGCCTTGTCCATTCGTGTTCTCCTGGTTTGGGCAATTTCTAATAATGTGGCCCGGTTTTCCACATTTATAACAAACTACATTGGCATAACTTGCTCCGACACTACTTGCTCCGCCATTACTCGTTCCGACACCATTTGTTCCTTTCGTTCTATTAATCCCTGGTCCGTAGACCTCACACTTCGCCGCGCTATGACCATTTCTTTTACACTTGTTGCAAAATTTGGTGCAGAACCCTGAGTGATACTTTTCACACCTTTGGCATAGCTGCTTCTGATTGTTATTGTTATTGCGGTTATTATTGTTGTTAAGATGATTGTTGTAGTTGCTGTTGTTGTTGTTGTTGTCGTTGTTGTTGTTGTTGGGCCGTTTGTTGTAGTTGCGATTGATGTTGCGATTGTTAGGATAGTTGTTGCGATTATTGTTGTAATTGCTGTTGTTGTTGTATTGGTGATTCTTATCACCGTTTTCCTCCCACTTTCTTTTGACTTGCTTCACATTGGCCTCTTCAGCAGTCTGTTCTTTAATTCTTTCTTCAATCTGGTTCACTAGTTTGTGAGCCATTCTACATGCCTGTTGTATGGAGGCGGGCTCGTGTGAACTTATATCTTCTTGGATTCTTTCCGGTAATCCTTTCACAAATGCGTCAATCTTCTCTTCCTCATCTTCGAATGCTCCCGGACACAATAGGCACAATTCTGTGAATCGTCTTTCGTACGTGGTAATATCAAATCCTTGGGTTCGTAACCCTCTAAGTTATGTCTTGAGCTTATTGACCTCGGTTCTGGGACGGTACTTCTCGTTCATCAAGTGCTTGAATGCTGACCACGGTAGTGCGTACGCATCGTCTTGTCCCACTTGCTCTAGATAGGTATTCCACCATGTTAACACAGAACCTATGAAGGTATGCGTAGCGTACTTCACTTTGTCCTCTTCAGTACACTTACTTATGGCAAACACCGATTCGACCTTCTCGGTCCACCGTTTCAATCCGATCGGTCCTTCGGTTCCATCAAATTCCAAAGGTTTGCAGGCAGTGAATTCTTTGTAGGTGCATCCTACACGATTTCCTGTACTGCTAGATCCAAGGTTATTGTTGGTATGTAGCGCAGCCTGTACTGCGGCTATGTTTGAAGCTAGAAAAGTACGGAATTCCTCTTCATTCATATTCACGGTGTGTCGAGTAGTCGGTGTCATTTCCTTCAAAATAGTCAAATGGAACAAGTTAATCATACACAATATTAAGAGTAGTTAATAGTATTTCGTAGCATAATATGAACTCATTTATAAAAGCTTTTTCTTCATATTAGCGTTTTATAAGTTTAAATTCGGGTAGTACCTACCCGTTAAGTTCATACTTAGTAGCTAATATACAATTCAACTACTACAATTCTATATGAAAAACTGATTATAATAATATTTCGCGTTCAAACTTTTACACAATATTTTACAAACTTACAATACCGCTTATTTTACATATAGCATGAAATATAGCACACAATAAATTTGATACAAGATGGTTGTGAAGATAATTCTAGCTAGTACACAAGTCGTTCAGCAAAGGCAATAAAGACACGTAATTCATACGTCCAGAAATAAGTCATGCATTCTGGTTTTACTAGGATTACTTCCCATCCTTGGTCTTGTGGAACATAACCGTTACGGCCATTGATAAGACAGCGTGTTGTAACGTCGTCAAAGGGACGAGGGTTACGTAATGTCCAACAGTCCCGTAACAATCTAAAAACCTCATTTCTTACCCCAATTACCGACTCCGTCACTTGTGGGAATGTTTTGTTTAATAGTTGTAGCCCGATGTTCTTGTTCTCACTTTGGTGAGAAGCGAACATTACTAATCCGTAAGCATAACATGCTTCTTTATGTTGCATGTTAGCCGCTTTTTCTAAATCACGAAGTCCAATATTCGGATATATTGAGTCAAAATAATTTCTTAACCCATTGCGTAAAATAGCATTTGGGTTCCCCGCAATATATGCGTCAAAGTAAACACATCGTAACTTATGGATTTCCCAATGTGATATCCCCCATCTTTCGAAGGAAAGCCTTTTATAAACCAAGGCATTCTTGGAACGTTCTTCGAATGTCTTACAAACTGATCTCGCCTTAAATAGTTGTGCCGAAGAATTCTGACCGACTCTAGACAAGATTTCATCAATCATGTCTCCGGGTAGGTCTCTTAAAATATTGGGTTGTCTATCCATTTTGTGTTTTTATACTGTAAAATAGACAAAAAAAAATACTTATTAATACAAGCAATTTTTACATATATCATAAAGCATAAGCACACTATATTACATATATTACACCACACGAATACAACTATCTTATTCCGACTCGCTTGTTTCTTCTTCTTCGGTTTTGGTTCGTTTTTCCAAGTTTCTAGGGATATATGATGTTCCCCTAATACGAGCCATCGTTTTTCACATTGGTTTAGAAAAACCTGGTGGTTTAGAGGTTCCCGGGTCATTGTTACAACTTAAGGACTTTGGGGGTTGACGATACATATAAAGTTCATCGGGGTTGGAATTAGATTTCTCTATTTTTATGCCCTTTCCCTTATTATTTTCTTTTGCCTTTTTAAATTCAGTTGGGGTAATTTCTATAACATCATCGGAATTCTCGTCGGAATCCGATTCATCGGAGAATTGGTAATCCTCCCAATATTTTGCTTCCTTGGCGGAAACACCATTGACCATAATTAACCTTGGTCTGTTGGTTGAGGATTTTCTTTTACTTAACTGTTTTATTATTTCCCCCACCGGTTCTATTTCTTCATCCGGTTCCGATTCTTCTTCCGGTTCCGATTCTTCTTCCTGTTCCGACTCTTCTTCCGGTTCCTCTTCGGAAACTTGTGAATCAGTCCACGAATCATTCCAATTTACATTTAACTCTTCGTTATTATTAGGTGAGTCAATGGGACTTGTTCTAGAGGTAGACATCTATCACATAATATCAAACGCGTTAAGAGATTAATATATGACATAATATTCACATGTTAAAAATATATAGTTTCCAACAAAATTTGTTAAGCAATCCTTTTTCAAGTAAACACGGTCGAAGTCCAGACTCACTAATGCATCCTAACAAACTCGATAAGGCACACTAATGCAAAATTCTGGTTCTCTAAGACCAACGCTCGGATACCAACTGAAATGTCCCGTTCTTATTGATTAAAAACGTTCCATATTAATTGATTTCGTTGCGAGGTTTTGACCTTTATATGAGACGTTTTTCAAAGACTGCATTCATTTTAAAACAAACCATAACCTTTATTTCATCAATAAAGGTTTAAAAAGCTTTACGTAGATTATCAAATAATGATAATCTAAAATATCCTGTTTACACACGACCATTACATAATGGTTTACAATACAAATATGTTACAACAAAATAAGTTTCTGGAATGCAGTTTTTACACAATATTATACAAGCATGGACTCCAAATCTCGTCCTTATTTAAGTATGCGACAGCGGAAGCTCTTAATAATCACCTGAGAATAAACATGCTTAAAACGTCAACAAAAATGTTGGTGAGTTATAGGTTTAACCTATATATATCAAATCATAATAATAGACCACAAGATTTCATATTTCAATACACATCCCATACATAGAGATAAAAATCATTCATATGGTGAACACCTGGTAACCGACATTAACAAGATGCATATATATAAGAATATCCCCATCATTCCGGGACACCCTTCGGATATGATATAAATTTCGAAGTACTAAAGCATCCGGTACTTTGGATAGGGTTTGTTAGGCCTAATAAATCTATCTTTAGGATTCGCGTCAATTAGGGTGTCTGTTCCCTAATTCTTAGATTACCAGACTTAATAAAAAGGGGCATATTCGATTTCGATAATTCAACCATAGAATGTAGTTTCACGTACTTGTGTCTATTTTGTAAATCATTTATAAAACCTGCATGTATTCTCATCCCAAAAATATTAGATTTTAAAAGTGGGACTATAACTCACTTTCACAGATTTTTACTTCGTCGGGAAGTAAGACTTGGCCACTGGTTGATTCACGAACCTATAACAATATATACATATATATCAAAGTATGTTCAAAATATATTTACAACACTTTTAATATATTTTGATGTTTTAAGTTTATTAAGTCAGCTGTCTTCGTTAGTAACCTACAACTAGTTGTCCACAGTTAGATGTACAGAAATAAATCGATAAATATTATCTTGAATCAATCCACGACCCAGTGTATACGTATCTCAGTATTGATCACAACTCAAACTATATATATTTTGGAATCAACCTCAACCCTGTATAGCTAACTCCAACATTCACATATAGAGTGTCTATGGTTGTTCCGAAATATATATAGATGTGTCGACATGATAGGTCGAAACATTGTATACGTGTCTATGGTATCTCAAGATTACATAATATACAATACAAGTTGATTAAGTTATGGTTGGAATAGATTTGTTACCAATTTTCACGTAGCTAAAATGAGAAAAATTATCCAATCTTGTTTTACCCATAACTTCTTCATTTTAAATCCGTTTTGAGTGAATCAAATTGCTATGGTTTCATATTGAACTCTATTTTATGAATATAAACAGAAAAAGTATAGGTTTATAGTCGAAAAAATAAGTTACAAGTTGTTTTTGTAAAGGTAGTCATTTCAGTCGAAAGAACGACGTCTAGATGACCATTTTAGAAAACATACTTCCACTTTGAGTTTAACCATAATTTTTGGATATAGTTTCATGTTCATAATAAAAATAATTTTCTGATAATAACAACTTTTAAATCAAAGTTTATCATAGTTTTTAATTAACTAACCCAAAACAGCCCGCGGTGTTACTACGACGGCGTAAATTCGGTTTTACGGTGTTTTTCGTGTTTCCAGGTTTTAAATCATTAAGTTAGCATATCATATAGATATAGAACATGTGTTTAGTTGATTTTAAAAGTCAATTTAGAAGGATTAACTTTTGTTTGCGAACAAGTTTAGAATTAACTAAACTAAGTTCTAGTAATTACAAGTTTAAACCTTCGAATAAGATAGTTTTATATGTATGAATCGAATGATGTTATGAACATCATTACTACCTTAAGTTCCTTGGATAAACCTACTGGAAAAGAAAAAAAATGGATCTAGCTTCAACGGATCCTTGGATGGCTCGAAGTTCTTGAAGCAGAATCATGACACGAAAACAAGTTCAAGTAAGATCATCACTTGAAATAAGATTGTTATAGTTATAGAAATTGAACCAAAGTTTGAATATGATTATTACCTTGTATTAGAATGATAACCCACTGTAAGAAACAAAGATTTCTTGAGGTTGGATGATCACCTTACAAGATTGGAAGTGAGCTAGCAAACTTGAAAGTATTCTTGATTTTATGTAACTAGAACTTGTAGAATATATGAAGAACACTTAGAACTTGAAGATAGAACTTGAGAGAGATCAATTAGATGAAGAAAATTGAAGAATGAAAGTATTTGTAGGTGTTTTTGGTCGTTGGTGTATGGATTAGATATAAAGGATATGTAATTTTGTTTTCATGTAATTAAGTCATGAATGATTACTCATATTTTTGTAATTTTATGCGATATTTCATGCTAGTTGCCAAATGATGGTTCCCACATGTGTTAGGTGACTCACATGGGCTGCTAAGAGCTGATCATTGGAGTGTATATACCAATAGTACATACATCTAAAAGCTGTGTATTGTACGAGTACGAATATGGGTGCATACGAGTAGAATTGTTGATGAAACTGAACGAGGATGTAATTGTAAGCATTTTTGTTAAGTAGAAGTATTTTAATAAGTATATTGAAGTCTTTCAAAAGTGTATAAATACATATTAAAACACTACATGTATATACATTTTAACTGAGTCGTTAAGTCATCGTTAGTCGTTACATGTAAGTGTTGTTTTGAAACCTTTAGGTTAACGATCTTGTTAAATGTTGTTAACCCAATGTTTATAATATCAAATGAGATTTTAAATTATTATATTATCATGATATTATCATGTATGAATATCTCTTAATATGATATATATACATTAAATGTCTTTACAACGATAATCGTTACATATATGTCTCGTTTAAAAATCATTAAGTTAGTAGTCTTGTTTTTACATATGTAGTTCATTGTTAATATACTTAATGATATGGTTACTTATCATAGTATCATGTTAACTATATATATATCCATATATATGTCATCATATAGTTTTTACAAGTTTTAACGTTCGTGAATCACCGGTCAACTTGGGTGGTTAATTGTCTATATGAAACATATTTCAATTGAAATGACCCGTTCATATACATTATAAACGATTCACAATAGTTGATTACATCACGAGGTATTTGACCTCTATATGATACATTTTACAAACATTACATTCGTTTTTAAAAGACAAACTTTCTTTACAACGAAAGTTGACGGCATGCATACTGTAACATCCCGCGTTTTTCCGTTAAATTTATTTTTAACACTGTCTTTTTTTTTTTAAATAATATCCCTCGTTATTTAATTTTAACGTCACCCGTTTACACGAGCGTTTTTAAAATATTCGATCGGTTAAATCCCGCACCCGCTTTGAAACTCGAGGGACCGGAGTTGCCAAATGGGCAAACTAGTTGACTAGGTCAACTAGTCAACCCATTTTTCATTCATTCCATCATCTCCCTCCTCTCTTTTCTCTCCATCTCAAGAACACACACACAAACCCATTCCATTCATTCATCATCTAAATTCAATCTTGGAAGCTCACAACAAATCCGACTACATATTCTTGATCCTCTCATCATCCTCTACGATTTGATACTAACTTCATTGATTTTGGGTAACATTTCTAAAACTCTAGATTTCTCTAAATTCGTATTTTTGACTTGAAATGTTGTTAGTTAGTGTCTATGGCTCGTGTATAACATGAATATATGATTTGTATGTTCGATCTTGATGTTTTGGTGTAACTAGCTTGAAAATGAAAAGTGTATGCTTAATCTTTGATTTTGGATGATGAAATGTGTTTAGATGTTAATGTTTGTGTGTTCAAAGTGTTAGTTACTTCAATAGCTTCGTTTTGGTGTGTTGATTGACATGAAAACCTTACATTAACATGATTAGTGATTTTGAGGGTTGGTTAGGATTTGACAACTCTTAAAACGAACTTTTGATGCGTTGAATGCTTATTAATGTTATTGATAAGTGTTTAGTTGTATTACATGTTTCATTACCTTCAAAACGGCATATCATATGTATAAATCGGATTCCCGAAACTTGAATTGCAATTGATGAACTTGAAACCTTGTTTTGGAACGTTTAACGAACTTTCGACGAGATTTTTGTTGTCTAAAATGATAAATTTGATTTAGGAAAGGTATCTAGTTGTGTTCCTTGTCGAAAGAGCTTTCCGGTGATATAAAATACATGTCTTGATTGTTTGCGAATCATAAACTAGGATTGATTGAAGTTTGGCTCGTGCCTTGTGTTTTCTGCAAACAGGACCTGTAAGCCTCTTGGGACGCCGTCCCAACCTCCTAGACGCCGTCCCACCTTTTGAACCTAGACGCCGTCTAGGATATCAGGACGCCGTCCCACCCTTCAATGTGGGACGCCGTCTAGCCATTTGGGACGCCGTCCCATTGTACTAAAACTAGCTGTTTTGCTTGGTCATTTGACGTAAAATGTTTGATATGCTACGGACATCCGATTAACATGAAACTTGGCCAACATGCTCATATATGATTATATAACTTAGAAAAATTGTCGGATACCCGACCCGACATCGTTGACTTTGACTTTGACCAAGTTTGACTTTTAGCCAAACTTAACCAAACGTTTATGCAATCGTTCTAACATGCTTTTATACTTGTTTCTTGTATGAAACTTGACAACGTGATTCACATGCTATACTTAATCGAGTCGTAACGAGCCATAGGACTAATTGAACACATTTCACCCGACCTTGTGTCGTAACCGGTTAATTGATACAACTTATTTGTTTAGGTCAAGGCTAAGCAACTTTCATGCATACGTTACTTTGTGAAGTACTTTTATACTCGTGCACTCGAGGTGAGATCATAGTCCCACCTTTTCAACAACTTTTTATACTTTTAAATTGTGGGCTGAGAAACATATACTTTGTTACATTTTGTGCTACTTACTTTTATACTTTGAACACAAGTACAAGGAAAACAAACATTCCACAGCGAGTTAGAACAAAAATCCTCAATTCGATTATCATTAGTTACACTTGCAGGGTGTAAGCGAGAACTTATATTGTGTGGCCATACGGGTTTGACAAACCCTCATTACGGACGGTTCGCTACCGTCTACGGATGAAATATATTTTCGAGAAACAGTGTATGTTCTAACACTATTGTGATGGGGTTCTATGGAAGGAAACGTTAAGTCTTGATAATTGGGTGCTCGCGAACAATACTTTTGGAATGCAAACGATTTTGATAATCAACTATGGGAATACTAAATCTTGTGGTTCAAAAACAACGTTTACAAATACATCTATGATTTCACCAACGTTTTTCGTTGACAGTTTTCTATATGTTTCTCAGGTTCATACTTGGCTATTTGATACATGCTTCCGCGTACACTCATACTTGCTTGGAGTCGAGCATACATGCATACACTCTGATTTCTTGCTTGGGGTCAAGTATACATACATACATACGCTAGGGATAGCACTTTTGGATTCAAACTTTTGTTTACATACTTACGCTATTTATAGCAACTGTGTTTTTCAACTTATATTATGTCGCAAGTTATTTCATTTATACTTTATGACTTTTGTAAACTTAGACTTGTTGTCGAACGGTTTTGTAAACTAAACTTGCAAGTCTTGTACCTTTCAAATGAATGCGACATAATTTTGGTCAAACGAGTCTCATATAGGGACTACGACCACGCAACGGGACCTAAGTTAACGGCGCCGTCAATAACGGTTTTGGTCGGGTCGTTACAAGTGGTATCAGAGCGTTGGTTGTAGGGAACTAGGATGTGCATTAGTGTGTCTAACAGAGTCGTTAGGACGCATTAGTGAGTCTAGACTACAACCGGGTAGTTAGCATTTGCATTCTGACATACATTTGCTATAGATAGCACTTACTTGACTACTTGTGCATTATACTTGAATCATTCTTAGGCAAACTTTTTAATGGTACCCAACCTTCATCATACGAACTCGTATTCCGCCACTTTTTGGTAACACATGTAAATTCATGATTCATACACGTATGGATGACGACGACTTCATTAGTCACACTTGTTCGGGAACTCTGTCTCCCGGATTGTTATTTGCCACCGTTTCAACTTACTATCGGTTTCCCACTGGTGTTTCTTACTATCTACTTTTTGGTGTTACTACCATCACTACTCTAGGTGAGTATCGTCATCAACATTTATCACTACGGTTGCGTGCTACTCGTTATCATGACTCGTTACTCTTTTCATACCTGAATACATTTTTGTCTGACTCGAACCGCATTGACGTGAACAATCATTTATACACTTCCCTCGGGGAACGCTTCCTTAGATTTGCAGAAATTCTTTCGATTTAATATGAGTCACGTTTGAGACGTCGTTACATTTTGTTCATTTTAGGTCTTCACGATGACACGAACTTGAATCTATGGAGTGATGTGGGAATGGAGGTATGAGTTAGCGTAATATAACGACACTCGATCAACGTGGTTATATTACGGTAAGACATACCAAAGTTCTAGTGACACGTGATGGTGGTTAGACTCGATCAACCTAAACACCACCATGAGCCATGTACATGACTTCATCTATTCATGTTGGACATCTGAAAACTCCGAGAATATTGATAACAACCATACCGGGGACACACCTTCGATTTTTGTCGAACTATACTTATGCTTCCGAATGAATTACCGATTCCTTTCGACTTCAACCGTATGTTACACGTGTATACTATCTCGTCCTCGCACAGTCTTATTGACTAACTACAATTTACTCGTTATGCTCGCATCGAGGCGGAAACTTCTCTCGCCTTACACTCGTAATTCCGGTTCAGGAAATCTTTTATTTTAAATTCTCAATGGAGAGAGACTCTTCACGTTATGCTAGTATTCGCCTCGAGGGTGAATAGTCCCGACGAACGTTTTTGGAAACCGATAAATCTTCCGCAACGCAAATTTCTTGAGAAACTTGTTCTAACTAACGTTTTCGAGTCCTAACGGATTTGTTCAAATATACCTTACGGAATGTACTCCGTTTTGGACCGAGATCCTCGTTTCATTTCTAGACTTCGGAGTGCCTCACAAAAAGCCTCGAGACCACGTTTAGACATGAGTACCGCGTACCATCCGCAACCCGACGGACCGAACAAACATACGATTTAAACCTTAGAATCCATAATACGAGTTGTATTACTAACTTCAAATTTACTTGAGAAAAGTATTTTCCTTTAGCTTAATCCTCGTACTACAATGATTTTCATTCGAGTTTTAACGTCACACCTTTTGAAACCACATGTGACCGGAAACGTCATCCTCCTTTTTGTCGAAACCAAGTAAACGATGATCAATTCACCGGGGCCGAGCTTATTCATGAGCAATCGAGAGGATTTATTCATATTCAAACAAGACCCAACGCGACTCGTAATCACCAGGAGCTATGCCGATGTTACACGTAAACCTTTCGAGTTCCATGTGGGAAACCGCGTCACGTTAGAAGTCGCACCTTGAGGAGGTGTAAACCGTTTCGGGAAACATAGGAATGCTAAATCCGCGATATACTAATCCTTTTTGAAACCATGGAGCGTATTGTACCCGTTGCTTGTCATCTAGATTTTCCGACTCATTTGAGTCTCCGTTCATCCTACATAGAACCTGAAGACGTAACTTGCTATTCCCTTCGATGAGCTTGCTATCGATGGTACACTCCACTTCCTAGGAGAACCGGTTGAAATTATGAATCGTGAAACCAAACTTCAATCCAACGTAAAAATCCCGACCGTCGAAGTTCGTTGAAATGCCCAAGGACGTACCTTCACTTATCCGTAGAATTTACAACGCAAGATCTCGAGGAAGATTCAACAACTACTACTTCCAACTAAATTTCGGGACAAAATTTCTTTTAAGGTGTAGGTAATGTAACATCCCGCGTTTTTCCGTTAAATTTATTTTTAACACTGTCTTTTTTTTTTAAATAATATCCCTCGTTATTTAATTTTAACGTCACCCGTTTACACGAGCGTTTTTAAAATATTCGATCGGTTAAATCCCGCACCCGCTTTGAAACTCGAGGGACCGGAGTTGCCAAATGGGCAAACTAGTTGACTAGGTCAACTAGTCAACCCATTTTTCATTCATTCCATCATCTCCCTCCTCTCTTTTCTCTCCATCTCAAGAACACACACACAAACCCATTCCATTCATTCATCATCTAAATTCAATCTTGGAAGCTCACAACAAATCCGACTACATATTCTTGATCCTCTCATCATCCTCTACGATTTGATACTAACTTCATTGATTTTGGGTAACATTTCTAAAACTCTAGATTTCTCTAAATTCGTGTTTTTGACTTGAAATGTTGTTAGTTAGTGTTTATGGCTCGTGTATAACATGAATATATGATTTGTATGTTCGATCTTGATGTTTTGGTGTAACTAGCTTGAAAATGAAAAGTGTATGCTTAATCTTTGATTTTGGATGATGAAATGTGTTTAGATGTTAATGTTTGTGTGTTCAAAGTGTTAGTTACTTCAATAGCTTCGTTTTGGTGTGTTGATTGACATGAAAACCTTACATTAACATGATTAGTGATTTTGAGGGTTGGTTAGGATTTGACAACTCTTAAAACGAACTTTTGATGCGTTGAATGGTTATTAATGTTATTGATAAGTGTTTAGTTGTATTACATGTTTCATTACCTTCAAAACGGCATATCATATGTATAAATCGGATTCCCGAAACTTGAATTGCAATTGATGAACTTGAAACCTTGTTTTGGAACGTTTAACGAACTTTCGACGAGATTTTTGTTGTCTAAAATGATAAATTTGATTTAGGAAAGGTATCTAGTTGTGTTCCTTGTCGAAAGAGCTTTCCGGTGATATAAAATACATGTCTTGATTGTTTGCGAATCATAAACTAGGATTGATTGAAGTTTGGCTCGTGCCTTGTGTTTTCTGCAAACAGGACCTGTAAGCCTCTTGGGACGCCGTCCCAACCTCCTAGACGCCGTCCCACCTTTTGAACCTAGACGCCGTCTAGGATATCAGGACGCCGTCCCACCCTTCAATGTGGGACGCCGTCTAGCCATTTGGGACGCCGTCCCATTGTACTAAAACTGGCTGTTTTGCTTGGTCATTTGACGTAAAATGTTTGATATGCTACGGACATCCGATTAACATGAAACTTGGCCAACATGCTCATATATGATTATATAACTTAGAAAAATTGTCGGATACCCGACCCGACATCGTTGACTTTGACTTTGACCAAGTTTGACTTTTAGCCAAACTTAACCAAACGTTTATGCAATCGTTCTAACATGCTTTTATACTTGTTTCTTGTATGAAACTTGACAACGTGATTCACATGCTATACTTAATCGAGTTGTAACGAGCCATAGGACTAATTGAACACATTTCACCCGACCTTGTGTCGTAACCGGTTAATTGATACAACTTATTTGTTTAGGTCAAGGCTAAGCAACTTTCATGCATACGTTACTTTGTGAAGTACTTTTATACTCGTGCACTCGAGGTGAGATCATAGTCCCACCTTTTCAACAACTTTTTATACTTTTAAATTGTGGGCTGAGAAACATATACTTTGTTACATTTTGTTCTACTTACTTTTATACTTTGAACACAAGTACAAGGAAAACAAACATTCCACAGCGAGTTAGAACAAAAATCCTCAATTCGATTATCATTAGTTACACTTGCAGGGTGTAAGCGAGAACTTATATTGTGTGGCCATACGGGTTTGACAAACCCTCATTACGGACGGTTCGCTACCGTCTACGGATGAAATATATTTTCGAGAAACAGTGTATGTTCTAACACTATTGTGATGGGGTTCTATGGAAGGAAACATTAAGTCTTGATAATTGGGTGCTCGCGAACAATACTTTTGGAATGCAAACGATTTTGATAATCAACTATGGGAATACTAAATCTTGTGGTTCAAAAACAACGTTTACAAATACATCTATGATTTCACCAACGTTTTTCGTTGACAGTTTTCTATATGTTTCTCAGGTTCATACTTGGCTATTTGATATATGCTTCCGCGTACACTCATACTTGCTTGGAGTCGAGCATACATGCATACACTCTGATTTCTTGCTTGGGGTCAAGCATACATACATACATACGCTAGGGATAGCACTTTTGGATTCAAACTTTTGTTTACATACTTACGCTATTTATAGCAACTGTGTTTTTCAACTTATATTATGTCGCAAGTTATTTCATTTATACTTTATGACTTTTGTAAACTTAGACTTGTTGTCGAACGGTTTTGTAAACTAAACTTGCAAGTCTTGTACCTTTCAAATGAATGCGACATAATTTTGGTCAAACGAGTCTCATATAGGGACTACGACCACGCAACGGGACCTAAGTTAACGGCGCCGTCAATAACGGTTTTGTTCGGGTCGTTACACATACCATTTCATAATACATCCAACTATAATTGACTTAAAAATAATCTTGATGAACTCAATGACTCGAATGCAACGTCTTTCAAAATATGCCATGAATGACTCCAAGTAATATCCTTAAAATGAGCTAATGCACAGCGGAAGATTTCTTTAATACCTGAGAATAAACATGCTTTAAAGTGTCAACCAAAAGGTTGGTGAGTTCATAGGTTTATCATAACAATCATTTCAATATATTAATAGACCACAAGATTTTCGTTTATAAATATATGTACACTCGCAAGTGTATAAAAGTATTCTATAAGTTGTAGGCACCCGGTAACAAGCTTTAACGTTCATGTTTTACCCTCTGAAGTACACCAGATCAGGTGTGTTTAAAATAACCTCGAAGTACTAAAGCATCCCATAGTCAGGATAGGGTTTGTCAGGCCCAATAGATCTATCTTTAGGATTCGCGCCTACCGTAGATAGACAAGTAGTTTAATGTTACCAAGCTAAGGGTATATTTCTGGTTTAAACCCACGTAGAATTAGTTTTAGTACTTGTGCCTATTTCGTAAAACATTTATAAAAACAGCGCATGTATTCTCAGTCCCAAAAATATATATAAAAGGGAGCAAATGAAACTCACCATACTGTATTTCGTAGTAAAAATACATATAACGTCATTTAACAAGTGCAAGGTTGGCCTCGAATTCACGAACCTATATTAATTATATATATTTATATGTTGGTCAATATTTGTCTAACAATTTTTGGTTAAGTCATAGTGTACCACAATCCTAATGCTCGAGACTAATATGCAAAAGTCAACAAAAGTCAACAAAAATCAACTTGACCCAAAATGACTTCTAAAATTTATACGTGTTTATTATATAACTTAACTATAGTCGTTTTATATATTTAAATATATTTGTTAGATTTTATAATAATAAAATTCATTTGTTCATAAAAATTTATATTAACGTTTATATATGATAAAATATACTTTTATATATCTTAAGTAGTAAAATTTTATAAAGTTCACTTAATATCGTAAAACTATAGTGGTAAGTATTATTAATGTAATTATATTACGCGTGGTGAAAAATATCTTTGTATCCCCTATTTATTTGATAAAATAATATTGATCATAATAATAATAAGTAAAAGTTGTATTATTTTGTAATAATAATTATTATTATTCTATAAAAAAAATAACAATATTTATATTTACTAAAAATATTATTATGATAAAATGATAATACTAACATAATAGTAATAATGATATTTTTATAATAACAATGATATTTATATTAAAATAATAACGACGATAGTAATAATAATCATTTTAACAATAATACTAAAATTCAGTTGACTATAACTTCTAATCCGTTCATCTAAACCATTCGATATCTAAATGAAAAGTTCTTAATTTTTCGCTAGCTTTCCAACGACATGCATATCATATACCCTATCTCGGTAGCATATATATCTAATTCAGGATTCAACAAACCTATCTAAGGACAATATCGAATGTACAAGCATACATAATCCTATATACTCGAGCACTAGTCAGGGATACACTATTGATATATAAAAGTTAAGTTATGAGTGCTCACGTATCAATATTGAGATTCAATATTGCAGGAAAGTACATAGACGCAACGGAGATGATAAACACTAGATTGACCTCACGAGCATACCCATGAACCATACCCATCACCTCCATAGCTATAACCCATAATTTCCTTAGCTTCGACTCATTCAAAAAACTATTTTGAAATCACTCGGACAGCACTCCGTCGTAATATTTTATGTATACTAATAATATCTTGAAATAATACAGAGCAAATATATATATATGTAAATCGATTGAGAGAGTTTAGAGAAATATATTTTCAAGTTTCTATGAAATAATGAAACTTATTGAATTCTATTTATAATTGATTTTTGAATTATTAAAGTGAATTATTAAAGTATGAATTATTAAAGTGAATTATTAAAGTATGAATTATTAAAGTGAATTATTAAAGTATGAATTATTAAAGTGAATTATTAAAGTGTGAATTATTAAAGTATGAATTATTAAAGTGAATTATTAAAGTAAAAGTAAAGTAAAAGTAAAGTTAAAGTATAGTAAAAGTATAAAAACTATGTATGTATAATACGCATATAAATATATATAATATTAATTTAAATCGTTATATATATTTAATGAAATAAAATATAAATATCGTTATATTTATTATACTGGTTAAGTAATGAGTTATCAAAAGTGATTCTAGATATTTATAAAAGTTATATACGTTTTAATAATAAATTTCTTTTTAAACTGAAAACGTTTTTGTACGTTTGAAAATAGATTAATAGAATATTATGGAAACCAATTCTCCACTAACTTTTGTCTAACTTTCGTAAATGACACTTTTTGTTTTTATTTATAAATAGCTTTACAAATTATTCCGAATATCGTTAAAATGAATAGATTTTCTCAATCATAGTTGACCTCTCAACAGAGACTTGTAATCATAATTCAATGTTTCTGATAATTCAAGCATTTAATATATATTTTTTAATTTCGTCGATAATCATATTGAAACAAATACGTTCATGTAAAGCATTATACGTTTAAATACTTTCTTGACATTTTCAATTTATAATATATACACATATACATACATATTCATATATGTTCATTTAATGGTTCGTGAATCATTGGAATTTGGTCGAGGTTTAAATGAATGTATAAACATAGTTTAAAATCCTTGAGATTTAACTTAACAAACATTGCTTATCGTGTCAGAATAATATAAAGATAAAGTTTAAATTTAGTCGGAAATTTCTGGGTCGTCACAGTACCTACCCGTTAAAGAAATTTCGTCCCCGAAATTTGATAGAGGTCGTCATGACTAACAATGAGAATGTTATTATGACGATTATAAAGTTTTATCATGTCTAAGAAGTATGGATAAAATAATTCGATTACTCGAAGCGTATGAGGGAAGTTATCGTAAATGAAGGAAATAAGATTATAGTGATTTGTCATATCTTTTGACGTCATCACAATTGATCTCCGAATTTAAAGAAAACCTTTGTAATCTATATTGGATTTGATGCTTTGGTGATTAAGGAAATTATGATTCTCTTCGAATTAATGCGATAATCCATCTTGATTTCTCTGTCGGGTATTTCACTATAAATCCACCTCCTTCATTTCCTTACAACTCACACCTTCTATTCTTTCTCCCTCAACTCATATTTTAAAGTATTTGTCAATATGCTTCATCCAGTACTGATTCTCGATATACTCCTCACTTTCATATCTGTCGTTCTTCTTTTTCATCTGCCTCCGGAAGAATCTATTTAGTTCTACTATACTCTCGGTTTTATAGTGTTTTTAGTTCTTTCGTGTCTTTATATTGCTATATGCATCGATATATACGGTTTATAATTTTTGGGTGGTTGTTGGGTTTTATATCTGCCCTTATATTTCAAAGCCCCTGCTTCTGTCTTCTATAATCATTGACATCCACATTTAATGCTCCCTTCTATTTGCTGCGATTTATACTCCAATTTCTATTTCGGAGTTTTGTCCTTTCGTTTCTTCTTCTTGCGATTAAGCAACGTTTGTAATGGTCCAGTATTCGCAGATATGAATTTCAGAATGAACATAGTTGATGTTCTAAGAAGAAAATTTGTAATGGCACGTTCTTGATTTGTCAAATTACCAGAATATTCTGGAAAAGACCGAATCATCAAGAAATATTTTCTTGATATTTTAGAGGTTGAAGAGAATACAAGAGTCGTGTAACATGGCACATGATGACGTTATGATCTGTGAATCGTCACGTTCCATTTAGAACTCAACATGACTTACTGTAATATAATCACGTTGATCAAGTGTCATTATATTATACTAATTCATGCTTCAGTTCCCAACACTACTTCAAAAATATTTCTATTTTAAACTCGAAAGTTTATAGAATATAGAAACTAATAGTTTCTTATATGATGTAACACTGATAGCGCAAAGAGATAAATGACTTCAGATAAGATTAGTTGTGAAAATATCTTCAGAAATATCGCAGATATTTATAATGAAAGTTATGATAATATCTTAGAATTTCTAATATTGATGGATGATGATGAAGATTTATCTGTAAAGGTTTTAAATAAAGAGTAAGGTATTCGTTAATGACTTTAGCAGGCACTGAATCATTTGGATTCTTTGAAGGCAGATTTAGTCTTTGTGATTTGTCCACAGCCTCCTTCATAGTCTGTTCAATCCATTTTCCAGTTCCAAACCTTCTCTTTTTCTCAGCTTTACCACCTTATTATTCTTTGTCATCAAACTTTTTACTGTTAAGATCGTTTACAGTTTTTGATGCTTCGTCAGCATTTTAAGAACTAGTTTGCAGTTCAAAATATTTTTCAGAACTTCACATTCAAAGTATGTAAGTCCAGGTGATAGACGTTTTACGTACACATATAACTGTTGGCGTAGACATACTGCGAGATTTCAAAATACTGGTTGCTGATTTCCGGTGATTCGTATGACAATTCTCGTTACAAGATGCGAATGAGTAAATGATGTGATTTCAATAAATATAATGATTTTTCGAAAAGTCAAAGATAATTGAATTTGTTGGTAAGTTTATTGCTAAAGTGGCGAGATATGAAAGGTTCTCCAGTAACGATGATGAAAGGGCAACGTATCTATCGAGGTTATAATTAGACTAGTCCTACTGAAAAGTCGAAGTTGACTTGCTGGAGCTGTGATAAAACTATCTACTTTGAAAAGGAATTGAAAAGTCATATTTGCTAATAAATTCCAAAGGGTCTGACATGGATAAGCGTAGAACTATGACTTTGGCTTCAAGAGATTTTTACGTACATAACTGTGGGTAATATGTGGTTGGATCATAATCTCGATTGTTCATTGTTTGAAGTGTCTTCGGAAACTTCGGAGAGTTTGAACACAGTTTGTAATCGTTAATATACATATGATGTTCTAACACAGTTTTGAAGCCAAAGTATAGCTTTGAAAGATGTAAGAATCTCAGAGTGATGATACTGTTTATATCTCGAATTAAATTTTGCAATTTCAAAATCAGAATATGTAATTGAATTTGAATGAGTATGGTTGTTTTGATTTTTATGAATGAATGTATATTATTGTGAAAGTAGGAAGTATAGTTGATAATTTGCTTAATCAGATTCGAAGAATGTAACATATTAGTTGTGAATTTATATATCTCTCAGGTATTACCTACCTGTTATAAAAATTCACAATTAATATTTTATACAAAAGAATTTTATTACAGTCTTTATGAAAATATATATATGTATATTTTCTTCAGATGTAACATAGATTTAATGAGTTAATATTAAATTAAACTCATTTGATTTACGGTTGAAACTAGAATTGAGTAATCCCTAAAGACTTTAGAAATTACATAACTTTTACGGAGTATTTATTCAATAAAATTGAAATTATGAATTAATACTTCGTTATTTGTTGGTGTTTGTGGAATTCTTGTGAATTTCGCAAGGTACGAATAATGTTATTTGAAAAGTTTCGAGTACAGCGACGATGAAAGTGAAAAATCAAACTTATATTTGAATAATTCATTTAATTTATTATGAATTGGGATTTATTGAATTGAGGCAGAGATTGTAGTTAATGATGGTTAAGTTGTGGATGAAGGACGTACATTATCGCATATTAGTAACATGAATTAACCGAGTAGTTAAGATTCACACATAATAGCTTAGTACGGAAAGATTTATTATGGTCTAAAAATTTATATATATAAGATATACATATAAATCCTTCAGTGGAAATGAGTTAATACTTCATAACTCATTGATATGACATACTTGTTGTTCATTTATAATGATGTCCACGGTGATTCTTGAACTGACGGAGTTTGTGATGTTATAGGTGCTGCTGATTCTGATAACGCTGATGGCACTGACTGTACTGGTGATGTTTATGGTACTATTGATGCTGTTGGTAAATCAAGTCTAGCTTGTAAATCACACATCATTCTTGTCAGGGTTTCTACTCTTCCTTCTATCATTTGGGTTCACTCATCTAATTTATGGTTAGGGCTAGAATAGATAATCTCTAAGACTTTAGAGACAACATAATCGTAGCAAAATGTTTCTCCAATGAAGTTATGAATCAATACTTCATCGTTTGTTGTTGTTGTTGGTATTCCTTGGTATCTATAGAGTGTATGTCATTGGTACTCGTGGGATATAGGTTGTGATGTTGAAGTGTGGGATGCGGATGTTACTGTTAGTGGTGGTGATGGTATTGTTGGTGTTGCTGATGGTGGTACTGGTTATGCTGCTGGTGCTGCTGTTGGTGTTTGTAACCCTTGCACCATATTCTCTAAAGCCACTACTCGAGCGCGAAGCTCGTTGACTTCTTCTATTACACCGGGGTGATTGTCGGTTCGGACAAGCGGATAAATAAAATCTAGAATTTGATGTAGTATAAAATCGTGACGAGATACTCTGGAAATGAGAGAGAAAATGGTGTTTCAGGTTCATCACCAAGAGGGTAATGTGGTGGATGGAAGGGATCACCTTCTTCTTGTCTCCAATGATTGAGGAGGCTACGAACCCATCCTCAATTCATCCAGAATAGATGATGGCTAATTGGTTGATCCATTCCGGTCACACTGCTTTCGGAGCTTGAGTGGGATTCCATATCGGAATTCGAGGGATTTTAACTAATGACGAATTCTATTTCGTTTGATTGAATAAAGGATTTTTCGATATGAAATGATTTTCCGGCTATCGGGTGGTATTCAAATTACATAGAATATCTATATATATAGCGCAAAAGATTTCGTAGATTACGGAGGAATTTACGGGATATGTCAGGCAAAGTTTACAGTAACAGATACACTAAGATATGGATTAGCAGATACGCTAAGATATGAATTTTGTCTATACACTATTCATGCAATCAATGCAGTAAGACGTGTCTAGACTAAGAATGATAAGCAGATAATTTCCGACAAAAATGATAAGCAAAACTTTTGACATGCAGACACGGTCGAAGTCCAAGCTCATTAATGCATCCTAACGACTATCATTTAGACACACTAATGCAGACCTGGTTCGCTAAGACTACCGCTCTGATACCAACTGAAATGACCCGTTCATATACATTATAAACGATTCACAATAGTTGATTACATCGCGAGGTATTTGACCTCTATATGATACATTTTACAAACATTACATTCGTTTTTAAAAGACAAACTTTCTTTACAACGAAAGTTGACGGCATGCATACCATTTCATAATACATCCAACTATAATTGACTTAAAAATAATCTTGCTGAACTCAATGACTCGAATGCAACGTCTTTCAAAATATGCCATGAATGACTCCAAGTAATATCCTTAAAATGAGCTAATGCACAGCGGAAGATTTCTTTAATACCTGAGAATAAACATGCTTTAAAGTGTCAACCAAAAGGTTGGTGAGTTCATAGGTTTATCATAACAATCATTTCAATATATTAATAGACCACAAGATTTCCGTTTATAAATATATGTACACTCGCAAGTGTATAAAAGTATTCTATAAGTTGTAGGCACCCGGTAACAAGCTTTAACGTTCATGTTTTACCCTCTGAAGTACACCAGATCAGGTGTGTTTAAAATAACCTCGAAGTACTAAAGCATCCCATAGTCAGGATGGGGTTTGTCAGGCCCAATAGATCTATCTTTAGGATTCGCGCCTACCGTACATAGACAAGTAGTTTAATGTTACCAAGCTAAGGGTATATTTCTGGTTTAAACCCACGTAGAATTAGTTTTAGTACTTGTGCCTATTTCGTAAAACATTTATAAAAACAGCGCATGTATTCTCAGTCCCAAAAATATATATAAAAGGGAGCAAATGAAACTCACCATACTGTATTTCGTAGTAAAAATACATATAACGTCATTTAACAAGTGCAAGGTTGGCCTCGAATTCACGAACCTATATTAATTTTATATATTTATATGTTGGTCAATATTTGTCTAACAATTTTTGGTTAAGTCATAGTGTACCACAATCCTAATGCTCGAGACTAATATGCAAAAGTCAACAAAAGTCAACAAAAATCAACTTGACCCAAAATGACTTCTAAAATTTATACGTTTTTATTATATAACTTAACTATAGTCGTTTTATATATTTAAATATATTTGTTAGATTTTATAATAATAAAATTCATTTGTTCATAAAAATTTATATTAACGTTTATATATGATAAAATATACTTTTATATATCTTAAGTAGTAAAATTTATAAAGTTCACTTAATATCGTAAAACTATAGTGGTAAGTATTATTAATGTAATTATATTACGCGTGGTGAAAAATATCTTTGTATCCCCTATTTATTTGATAAAATAATATTGATCATAATAATAATAAGTAAAAGTTGTATTATTTTGTAATAATAATTATTATTATTCTATAAAAAAAATAACAATATTTATATTTACTAAAAATATTATTATGATAAAATGATAATACTAACATAATAGTAATAATGATATTTTTATAATAACAATGATATTTCTATTAAAATAATAACGACGATAGTAATAATAATCATTTTAACAATAATACTAAAATTCAGTTGACTATAACTTCTAATCCGTTCATCTAAACCATTCGATATCTAAATGAAAAGTTCTTAATTTTTCGCTAGCTTTCCAACGACATGCATATCATATACCCTATCTCGGTAGCATATATATCTAATTCAGGATTCAACAAACCTATCTAAGGACAATATCGAATGTACAAGCATGCATAATCCTATATACTCGAGCACTAGTCAGGGATACACTATTGATATATAAAAGTTAAGTTATGAGTGCTCACGTATCAATATTTAGATTCAATATTGCAGGAAAGTACATAGACGCAACGGAGATGATAAACACTAGATTGACCTCACGAGCATACCCATGAACCATACCCATCACCTCCATAGCTATAACCCATAATTTCCTTAGCTTCGACTCATTCAAAAAACTATTTTGAAATCACTCAGACAGCACTCTGTCGTAATATTTTATGTATACTAATAATATCTTGAAATAATACAGAGCAAATATATATATATGTAAATCGATTGAGAGAGTTTAGAGAAATATATTTTCAAGTTTCTATGAAATAATGAAACTTATTGAATTCTATTTATAATAGATTTTTGAATTATTAAAGTGAATTATTAAAGTATGAATTATTAAAGTGAATTATTAAAGTATGAATTATTAAAGTGAATTATTAAAGTATGAATTATTAAAGTGAATTATTAAAGTGAATTATTAAAGTATGAATTATTAAAGTATGAATTATTAAAGTGAATTATTAAAGTAAAAGTAAAATAAAAGTAAAGTTAAAGTATAGTAAAAGTATAAAAACTATGTATGTATAATACGCATATAAATATATATAATGTTAATTTAAATCGTTATATATATTTAATGAAATAAAATATAAATATCGTTATATTTATTATACTGGTTAAGTAATGAGTTATCAAAAGTGATTCTAGATATTTATAAAAGTTATATACGTTTTAATAATAAATTTCTTTTTAAACTGAAAACGTTTTTGTACGTTTGAAAATAGATTAATAGAATATTATGGAAACCAATTCTCCACTAACTTTTGTCTAACTTTCGTAAATGACACTTTTTGTTTTTATTTATAAATAGCTTCACAAATTATTCCGAATATCGTTAAAATGAATAGATTTTCTCAATCATAGTTGACCTCTCAACAGAGACTTATAATCATAATTCAATGTTTCTGATAATTCAAGCATTTAATATATATTTTTTAATTTCGTCGATAATCATATTGAAACAAATACGTTCATGTAAAGCATTATACGTTTAAATACTTTCTTGACATTTTCAATTTATAATATATACACATATACATACATATTCATATATGTTCATTTAATGGTTCGTGAATCATTAGAATTTGGTCGAGGTTTAAATGAATGTATAAACATAGTTTAAAATCCTTGAGATTTAACTTAACAAACATTGCTTATCGTGTCAGAATAACATAAAGATAAAGTTTAAATTTAGTCGGAAATTTCTGGGTCGTCACAGTACCTACCCGTTAAAGAAATTTCGTCCCCGAAATTTGATAGAGGTCGTCATGACTAACAATGAGAATGTTATTATGACGATTATAAAGTTTTATCATGTCTAAGAAGTATGGATAAATTAATTCGATTACTCGAAGCGTATGAGGGAAGTTATCGTAAATGAAGGAAATAAGATTATAGTGATTTGTCATATCTTTTGACGTCATCACAATTGATCTCCGAATTTAAAGAAAACCTTTGTAATCTATATGTTCATTTAATGGTTCGTGAATCATTGGAATTTGGTCGAGGTTTAAATGAATGTATAAACATAGTTTAAAATCCTTGAGATTTAACTTAACAAACATTGCTTATCGTGTCAGAATAATATAAAGATAAAGTTTAAATTTAGTCGGAAATTTCTGGGTCGTCACATCAATTAATCAAGTCTTAACAAGTTTGATTGCTTAACATGTTGGAAATATTTAATCATGTAAATATCAATCTCAATTAATATATATAAACATGGAAAAGTTCGGGTCACTACATGCAGCACAGGCTGTGTATGTAGCACCAGAGATGCAGCATTGGATTGGCAGTTTTGTTTGTGGTTCATGGTGGATAATGAGGAGGATAGATCAGAAATTGTGTTTTTCTGCATCAGAAACATACAATAATCATATTATTATCTATTAAGTAATGGTAATTGACTTCAAATTTTCAAACAGAAGATTTACTTTCAAAAACTCAACAAAGCTATCGGATTTGTTGATAGGATCATCAAGAAAAGTTTTTAAACCGGCCAGTGGCACGACGGATGGCGGTTGGGAAGAAGAAGGATATTGTGTGGTACCATGACTCTTTGATAACAGTGGAGTAGATAAAGGAGGTGTCTCAATAACATCATCATTAGCATTACCATCATCGACATTAGCATCATCGTCATCATCATCATCATCATCATCATTTTCATCTTTTTGTTACCACCAGCAGTGGTTTCCTCATCATCATCTTCATCATGCAGAATCAGTTCTGGACAATAACATAACAAATGACTATCATCATAATATGCCTTACATAGAAAATAACAATAAATAAGTACAAAACACACTTCTTTGTTTCTTCTTGAGTGGAGAGGCAGTTTCAACCGTTGGGCGCTTGCCTGCACACTTTGAGCGTTTCGATGTTTTCTTCGCGCTGGACGGACGAGGGTTGACTTCAATGATTTTAGTTCAGGTGATGGATGTGCAGCACCACCGCCTTAACCCTCCATGTTCCGTTCTGGGCTTTTGATCAACTGCTCAAACTCTGCCTCTTTAGCTTTTTCGGCCATGGTATTTCGTAAAAACCAACAAATAGAGAAGAAAGAAAATCGAGAACTAACCTTGCGAAAGTAATTGCTATGAACCCCTGATGCAATTGCAGAAAATCCTTGAGAAATTTTGAAAGGTTCGGAAAAGAGAAATTGAAATGGGGACGGGCTATTTATAGTCAAATTGGTGGACGATGAAAGGGTAAGATTGAGCCGCGTGTACAGACTAGATCAATTGGGTGTAAATTTTGAATTTCAAAAATAAATCAAAATCATTTTGAAACGTTTTGGGGGCAAAGTCATCATTGGAAGGTGACGTCAAGACAGAGTAACAAACGGCTACATCAGTTTATGTCCTCGAGAAAAAAGGCATCTTTTATTTTTAATAGCTTCATGAATTTATTTTTTGTAAAAATAAAGACATTAAACTGGGGGCTTAATGGTGTATCCAAGGGGATACGCGCATAAAAGCATCGTTTTGGTACAAAAGAAAGGATCGAAAAGCATAAAAGATAGCAATATTTGGCAGTTTTTAGCATTATCCGTCCAGCGCTCAGCAGGCCGTTCAGCCTCATGCGTAAGCCCTGCAGGCAGCTTCAATGCTTAAGCCCTTTTATTAGGCGCGTGAGTGGCACGTAGCCACGTCAGCCATGCCAAATTCGGTTCCGGATATTCCGCATAACCGAATTAATCAGCGTTTGACACCTGTTACCAGATAATTTCGGACATTCTACGCCTATAAATAGTCACCACATTTGACATCTGAATTTCAGTCAGAGAGAAGTATACTTTCTCTCTCACACAGTACTTTCTCACTCTATAAACAATAACCGCTTAGCAACAGAACGCTACACGGACCAATTACAGATTGGTCCAAAGATTGATTGAGGCCACCCCACGGATTTCTCATCCGTGTTCCGGGTCTGCAGGGATTACTTCCCCGGGACAAACATCAATCGACGACATATCTCCCAACGCTAGGCTGTTATTGTACTGTACTGGTACCTTTCATCCGCTTTATGAAAAATAATACCAACATTGACTACACCTAATTTGATTTTGCCACCGCCTTTGCATCTTTATTCTATTATTGATGTTGGTGTTGGTGTCTAAAAATAACAATACATCTCATAAGTTATTTTCTCAGCTCTCAAAAAAAAAAAAAAAAAAATCGTTCATGGTCTTATGATGATCATGGTTACCTTATTCCCTATATTTTTCAATTACTTCTGCTCTCCTAAATCATATCTCTTCTATTACTTGCTTATCGTATCTCCAAGTGTCTTAAAAAAAAACACATCGTATCATTCTTTTTTCTTCATAATTCATTCTTAGACCCCTTCTATTGGTGCCTGCTCCACGGCGTCGGAGCTGAGGTGGCAGCCGGCCACGCCTCTAAACATGGGGTATCGGTACGTGGGTGAGGAGAGAGGGAAGGGTGTGCGTGGCCTGGCAACGGTTTGGGCAACGGTGTGGGTGTTTTTTTTTTTATTATTATTTTAAAATTGTTATTTTTATCTCCTTTAAATATTTAACTCAATTATATTTTAACACATCATCACAATACTTCTAACTCACATCAAAAACCCACACCACCAGTACTCCACACAAACAACTCACACGTCCTAGTCATCAAAAAACAACCCATGCCCCCAACCCACACCCCCAAGCACTACAAATGGTCTTAAGATTCTATCTCATATGTTTCTTTTTTATCTCAAAATTTTATTTACTATTAAAGTTGTGAAAATAAAAAAATCTTCTTATTTTTCATATTCTTACTCTAAATAAAAAAACTCCTTCCATATATACTCTGTTTTTTGTTTTTATCTATCCTCCTTCCAACTTGATTTCCCCTCTTTTCTAGTTATTATATTACTTCATAACTAAAAAAGAAAAAAGGTTGTAGATCTTAGAAGCGTGAGCTGTCTGAGATGCCAAGAATTAAAGACTAAAAGATCCATTATGAAGACGTTGTATATATTTACATTGGGTCACTATAATTCATATCAATGTATTCACGTTTTAGTTCGAGCGTATTTAATTTCCTCACGCTCAAACTGCGGGAGAGTATTAAAATGTAACTAGGTTGTTTGTTATATTAGTATGGTCCAACTCAATGTATAGATGGGCCATTAGGGTTTACTTAGGTGAATGTCCTGTATTCTACAAATATCGTTCAATGTAATCATAAATTTCATAATATTCACGGGGATCTAGGTTCAATCCCCACCAATTAGACTTTGGGGCCTTGCTTTTCAAAAAAAAAAAAAAAAAATTATTCACGGGGAATTCTATTATTCTACAATTCTTACCATAAATGTTTATGCCTCACGTACAGAAATTAGCAAATTGTTTGGGTGAAGTCATCTAATTCCACTTGTGTCCGTGAACAAAGATTTTGCAAGGTTAACGATACTATTCATATGGCTATCTTCAATGATTTTATTTCCACTACGTGTTTATTTGACAAGTTTTGTCAAATGTTGAATTTTCTTGGCAGTGCCCGATGGCAAAATGTCTAATATTGATCTAGTTCTTTTAAATCACGATTAGATCGAAATGTAACCAGGTTGTATTTCGATAGCAGTTGACCCGGATAGATCAGATGACAAACCTATTATTTGGGGCAAGAAGTTACAATCTTGGATCCAAAGCCCTTTCGATTTAATAACGGATGGCTCACGAAACATGGTTTTATAGATATGTGCTAGCAAAAATGGGAGCTATTCCCTTTTCATGATGGGCTGCCAATTCCATTTTCAGAAAGTTTAGATCTTTGAAAGATCTCAAAGGATAGAACTACGAAAATAAGAAAATACTTAAATCAATTGCTTATTTGTGAGAATTCAAATAAGGATCTAAATAACCTTTTTCGTGTCAGGGAGTTGTCAGAGCAAGAGGCTAATTTGCTTATGGAATTCAAACACAAGAAACGTAAAATCCACATTCAAAAAGCAGCTAAAATTGTATGGTTTCTATTTAGGCGTTTTGTCTTTCTCGCTAAATCTTTTGGCTGTGGTGCTTAGCCTCTTTATGTTGTAATTGTTGCTTGGATTCTTCATCAAGATGAGGTTTTCTTTGTTTAATATACTCCTTTTCTTTTCGCCAAAAAAAGTGGGTCCGTGATAACATATTCTATGTATGTTGGGGAATTAGAGGAATTAGGCCATGGGTAAAATGAGTCATTGAAGAGGTCTTTTGGGGCTGAAATATTAAATGCTAATGTAAATGTGGCTAGTAGAGATACACATACACCAGTTTTTAATCGGTTTTGATTAAAGGTTCTAAAAACAGGTTTTTTAAAACTAGTTCTGGGTTCGATTCCGATTTTCGAGGTCAATTCTTTTCAGGATCGATTTAATTCGATTTTAAACTGATTTTTACAGGCTTGTTTATTCAGTTTTTTCGAAGTCGAATTCGATTATTTCTGGTGTCGACTTCGGTTGTTTGTCAGATTCAGATTCGTTTTTCGGTTTATTTATATTGCAAGTAAAATTGAAATTAACTAAAACAAATAATTCGATAAAAATAAAACTGTTGTTTAAACAATACAACCGATAATATAAAATACAAAAACAATAATCATTACAACAATCATAAAATGGTCCAAGCAAGTACCCCTAATATGTAATATATATAATCTTATAATCCAATTTAAGAAAACATTTTCTAGGCACTAGAATAATATTTTATGTTTTTGTGCGTATAAATAAAATAACGTCATATTTTATAACTCGTATATTTTTTTGTAAATATTAAAAAGTTTCGGTGAAAATTACTATATTATCTAATAGACAAAAATGGTGAATAGTAAAAACTAAAAGATTGGTTGAATTGTTCTTAATTAATTTTGTTAAAGTTTTTCAAGATTTGTATAAATTTAAAAATCAAAGTATAAGTTTAATGCGGAATTAATAGTGTTAGTTGCTAGTTTTTTTTTTTTTTTTTGAAAAGTAAGTAAAACTTTTATATTTACAAAGTCCTATATACTATACATTGTGATGTAATAATGTAATATGGAGAGTGGAAAACGGAAACACACGAAATACATGAACGAAGAGCCATTATCCACCATGGCACTTGAACGAGTTCGAGCTGGGGAGGGGTGGCTAGACAGTACCGCAAATTCGATGACAAAGTTGACTACAACTACCCATTTAACCAAGTGAATAATGGGGATCTAAGACATGTACTCGTGTGCCGATTGTTGCCATATAAGAGCTTTGAACCGAATTAGCCGATGCCCGTTCATTGAAGGTTCACGGATGTGTAAAACGAGGGGTTAATCAACACAATGATTTATAGTGATTGAAGAGGATGTTAACAGATCTTTTTTAATCTACTCCCCGATACAACTAACCGAGACTTGGCTTCACCAAGCAATTCTTCAATCCCGGTGGAGATTCGATTACAACAAATGATCCTCAATAAGACACACTAACATAATTTTATTATCCTTTTGAAAGATATATGTTTACTTAGATCACACTTGTCTTCACTTAGCACCAAATTCTCAATGGAAAGTTGATAAACTTCCTAGATCCCTTTAAAGAAGTTGAATCACTAAGTAAGTTAGTGTTCTTATTACAAGATATACAAGTTCACAATTGAGAATTATACTACTTCTTTAATCACTTCAAAGAAAGTAATTTGCAATACAAACTCACAAATGATAGTAATTAAGATTTGAGTTTACAAATAGTTCCATCATAATAGAATCTCTCTCTCTCTCTTTCGATGATCACCTTCTTAATTATATGACTTAAGACTTTGTGAATCTCAATAGATTATTGAATATTTTAATTGGAGATGGTCAGTCTTCAAGCATCAAATGAATTTTCCTTTTATGGATAGAGAGAGAAGCTTGACATAGTTCATTCGGTCAATCCACGACTTGACTGTCTAGTCGACCGTGTTGTGGTGTTCAGATAATATAGTCGTTTGAATAAGAATATAGCCATTTGATTCAAATATTTTGGACCTTTTCTAAGTTAGACCCCTGCAAATACTCATTATGTAAGACCTTTTCTAAGTTGGACCTTTTCTAAGTTAGACCCCTGCAAATACTCGTGACTGAAGTAATGCGCGGCGCGCAGACAGGGCTGACAGCTCATTTTGTCTTTTTAGATATTTTAAAGGGGAAATTTGGTATTTTCACATGTGGGACGAGTTTAAGGCCACAAGATCAGTTTGGTGGGTATCATTACTCCATTTTCATCTACCTTTTCCCTTTCCACTTAAATCCTAGAGAGAGAGAGGAGATTTTAGTGTGAGATAGCTCAATCAAAGGAGGAAAAAGCTTATTTCGGGTTTAAGCTCAAGTTTTAAAGTTGTTCATCGAGTCACTAGCTGAAATGTCCCGTTCTTATTGATTAAAAACGTTCCATATTAATTGATTTCGTTGCGAGGTTTTGACCTCTATATGAGACGTTTTTCAAAGACTGCATTCATTTTTAAAACAAACCATAACCTTTATTTCATAAATAAAGGTTTAAAAAGCTTTACGTAGATTATCAAATAATGATAATCTAAAATATCCTGTTTACACACGACCATTACATAATGGTTTACAATACAAATATGTTACATCGAAATCAGTTTCTTGAATGCAGTTTTTACACAATATCATACAAACATGGACACCAAATCTTGTTCTTATTTTAGTATGCAACAGCGGAAGCTCTTAATATTCACCTGAGAATAAACATGCTTTAAACGTGAACAAAAATGTTGGTGAGTTATAGGTTTAACCTATATATATCAAATCGTAACAATAGACCACAAGATTTCATATTTCAATACACATCCCATACATAGAGATAAAAATCATTCATATGGTGAACACCTGGTAACCGGCATTAACAAGATGCATATATAAGAATATCCCCATCATTCCGGGACACCCTTCGGATATGATATAAATTTTGAAGTACTAAAGCATCCGGTACTTTGGATGGGGTTTGTTAGGCCCAATAGATCTATCTTTAGGATTCGCGTTAATTAGGGTGTCTGTTCCCTAATTCTTAGATTACCAGACTTAATAAAAAGGGGCATATTCGATTTCGATAATTCAACCATAGAATGTAGTTTCACGTACTTGTGTCTATTTTGTAAATCATTTATAAAACCTGCATGTATTCTCATCCCAAAAATATTAGATTTTAAAAGTGGGACTATAACTCACTTTCACAGATTTTTTTTTTTTACTTCGTCGAGAAGTAAGACTTGGCCACTGTTGATTCACGAACCTATAACAATATATACATATATATTAAAGTATGTTCAAAATATATTTACAACACTTTTAATATATTTTGATGTTTTAAGTTTATTAAGTCAGCTGTCCTCGTTAGTAACCTACAACTAGTTGTCCACAGTTAGATGTACAGAAATAAATCGATAAATATTATCTTGAATCAATCCACGACCCAGTGTAGACGTATCTCAGTATTGATCACAACTCAAACTATATATATTTTGGAATCAACCTCAACCCTGTATAGCTAACTCCAACATTCACATATAGAGTGTCTATGGTTGTTCCGAAATATATATAGATGTGTCGACATGATAGGTCGAAACATTGTATACGTGTCTATGGTATCTCAAGATTACATAATATACAATACAAGTTGATTAAGTTATGGTTGGAATAGATTTGTTACCAATTTTCACGTAGCTAAAATGAGAAAAATTATCCAATCTTGTTTTACCCATAACTTCTTCATTTTAAATCCGTTTTGAGTGAATCAAATTGCTATGGTTTCATATTGAAATCTATTTTATGAATCTAAACAGAAAAGTATAGGTTTATAGTCGGAAATATAAGTTACAAGTCATTTTTGTAAAGGTAGTCATTTCAGTCGAAAGAACGACGTCTAGATGACCATTTTAGAAAACATACTTCCACTTTGAGTTTAACCATAATTTTCGGATATAGTTTCATGTTCATAATAAAAATCATTTTCTCAGAATAACAACTTTTAAATCAAAGTTTATCATAGTTTTTAATTAACTAACCCAAAACAGCCCGCGGTGTTACTACGACGGCGTAAATCCGGTTTTACGGTGTTTTTCGTGTTTCCAGGTTTTAAATCATTAAGTTAGCATATCATATAGATATATAACATGTGTTTAGTTAATTTTAAAAGTCAAGTTAGAAGGATTAACTTTTATTTGCGAACAAGTTTAGAATTAACTAAACTATGTTCTAGTGATTACGAGTTTAAACCTTCGAATAAGATAGTTTTATATATATGAATCGAATGATGTTATGAACATCATTACTACCTCAAGTTTAGTAGGTAAACCTACTGGAAGTGACAAGAAATGATCTAGCTTCAAAGGATCTTGGATGGCTTGAAAGTTCTTGAAGTAGGATCATGACACAAAAACAAGTTCAAGTAAGATTTTTACTCGAATTAAGATAGTTTATAGTTATAGAAATTGAATCAAAGTTTGAATATGAATATTACCTTGAATAAGAAAGATAACCTACTGTATATAACAAAGGTTTCTTGATCTTAGATGATTACTTGGAATGGATTAGAAAGCTTGGAAGTAAATTAGTAAACTTGAAGGGATTTTTGAAGTGTTCTTGAAGTGTTCTTCCTATGATGATTATAGCTTGATTCTTGATGTGATTTTTGATGAAGATGATGATTAACTACTGGAAAAATACGTTCATAATAGTGTGTGTGTGTTGAGAGAGAATTAGAAAGAGAATTTGGAAGTGAAATGGAGTGAATGATGAGTGGTAATTGGTGAGTGGTGAGTGGGGTTAAAAGGAGTTCTAGTTAGTTGACTAGCTCATGGTAGAAGTTAAAATTGATTAGTTATACATGACATAATCAAGAGTGGAATCCCATGCTAGTTCCTATTGGTATATACTCATAGTAAGTACGTTTTGAAGCTGTGTATAATACGGGTAGGAATACAACTAGAATTCTTGATGAAAGAAAAGAATGGGAAAGTAACTGTAACCATTTTCGTTAAGTATGAGTGTTTTGATATATGTCTTGAAGTCTTCCAAAAGTATTTTAATACATCTAAATACACTACATGTATATACATTTTAACTGAGTCGTTAAGTCATCGTTAGTCGTTACATGTAAGTGTTGTTTTGAAACCTTTAAGTTAACGATCTCAATTAATGTTGTTAACCCATTGTTTATTATATCTAATGAGATGTTAAATTATTATATTATCATGATATTATGATATATTAATATATCTTAATATGATATATATACATTTAAATGTCGTTACAACGATAATCGTTACATATATGTCTCGTTTCGAAATCCTTAAGTTAGTAGTCTTGTTTATATGTATATAACTCATTGTTAATATACTTATGGAGATACTTACTTATCATAATCTCATGTTAACCATATGTATATCCATATATATATCGTCACGTCATTTTTACAAGTTTTAACGTTCGTGAATCGCTGGTCAACTTGGGTGGTCAATTGTCTATATGAAACATATTTCAATTAATCAAGTCTTAACAAGTTTGATTGCTTAACATGTTGGAAACATTTAATCATGTAAATATCAATCTCAATTAATATATATAAACATGGAAAAGTTCGGGTCACTACAGTACCTACCCGTTAAATAAATTTCGTCCCGAAATTTTAAGCTGTTGAAGGTGTTGACGAATCTTCTGGAAATAGATGCGGGTATTTCTTCTTCATCTGATCTTCACGCTCCCAGGTGAACTCGGGTCCTCTACGAGCATTCCATTGAACCTTAACAATTGGTATCTTGTTTTTCTTAAGTCTTCTAACCTCACGATCCATTATTTCGACTGGTTCTTCGATGAATTGGAGTTTTTCGTTGATTTGGATTTCATCTAACGAAATAGTGAGATCTTCTTTAACAAAACATTTCTTCAAATTTGAGACGTGGAAAGTGTTATGTACAGCCGCGAGTTGTTGAGGTAACTCAAGTCGGTAAGCTACTGGTCCGACACGATTAATAATCTTGAATGGTCCAATATACCTTGGATTTAATTTCCCTCGTTTACCAAATCGAACAACGCCTTTCCAAGGTGCAACTTTAAGCATGACCATCTCTCCAATTTCAAATTCTATATATTTTCTTTTAATGTCAGCGTAGCTCTTTTGTCGACTTTGGGCGGTTTTCAACCGTTGTTGAATTTGGATGATCTTCTCGGTAGTTTCTTGTATAATCTCCGGACCCGTAATCTGTCTATCCCCCACTTCACTCCAACAAATCGGAGACCTGCACTTTCTACCATAAAGTGCTTCAAACGGCGCCATCTCAATGCTTGAATGGTAGCTGTTGTTGTAGGAAAATTCTGCTAACGGTAGATGTCGATCCCAACTGTTTCCGAAATCAAAAACACATGCTCGTAGCATGTCTTCAAGCGTTTGTATCGTCCTTTCGCTCTGCCCATCAGTTTGTGGATGACATGCAGTACTCATATCTAGACGAGTTCCTAATGCTTGCTGTAATGTCTGCCAGAAACTTGAAATAAATCTGCCATCCCTATCAGAGATAATAGAGATTGGTATTCCATGTCTGGAGACGACTTCCTTCAAATACAGTCGTGCTAACTTCTCCATCTTGTCATCTTCTCTTATTGGCAGGAAGTGTGCTGATTTGGTGAGACGATCAACTATTACCCAAATAGTATCAAAACCACTTGCAGTCTTTGGCAATTTAGTGATGAAATCCATGGTAATGTTTTCCCATTTCCATTCTGGGATTTCGGGTTGTTGAAGTAGACCTGATGGTTTCTGATGCTCAGCTTTGACCTTAGAACACGTCAAACATTCTCCTACGTATTTAGCAACATCAGTTTTCATACCCGGCCACCAAAAATGTTTCTTGAGATCCTTGTACATCTTCCCCGTTCCAAGATGTATTGAGTATCTGGTTTTATGAGCTTCTCTAAGTACCATTTCTCTCATATCTCCAAATTTTGGTACCCAAATCCTTTCAGCCCTATACCGGGTTCCGTCTTCCCGAATATTAAGATGCTGCTCCGATCCTTTGGGTATTTCATCCTTTAAATTTCCTTCTTTTAAAACTCCTTGTTGCGCCTCCTTTATTTGAGTAGTAAGGTTATTATGAATCATTATATTCATAGATTTTACTCGAATGGGTTCTCTGTCCTTCCTGCTCAAGGCATCGGCTACCACATTTGCCTTCCCCGGGTGGTAACGAATCTCAAAGTCGTAATCATTCAACAATTCAATCCACCTACGCTGCCTCATATTCAGTTGTTTCTGATTAAATATGTGTTGAAGACTTTTGTGGTCGGTATATATAATACTTTTGACCCCATATAAGTAGTGCCTCCAAGTCTTTAATGCAAAAACAACCGCGCCTAATTCCAAATCATGCGTCGCATAATTTTGCTCGTGAATCTTCAATTGTCTAGACGCATAAGCAATCACCTTCGTTCGTTGCATTAATACACAACCGAGACCTTGCTTTGATGCGTCACAATAAATCACAAAATCATCATTCCCTTCAGGCAATGACAATATAGGTGCCGTAGTTAGCTTTTTCTTCAATAACTGAAACGCTTTCTCTTGTTCATCCTTCCATTCAAATTTCTTCCCTTTATGCGTTAATGCAGTCAAAGGTTTTGCTATTCTGGAAAAGTCTTGGATGAACCTTCTGTAGTAACCAGCTAGTCCTAAAAACCGGCGTATGTGTTTCGGAGTTTTCGGGGTTTCCCACTTTTCAACAGTTTCTATCTTTGCCGGATCCACCTTAATACCTTTTTTGTTCACTATGTGACCGAGGAATTGAACTTCTTCCAACCAAAATGCACACTTTGAAAATTTAGCGTACAATTCTTCCTTCCTCAATACTTCTAACACCTTTCTCAAATGTTCACCGTGTTCTTGGTCATTCTTTGAGTAAATAAGTATGTCATCAATGAAAACAATGACAAACTTGTCAAGGTATGGTCCACACACTCGGTTCATAAGGTCCATGAACACAGCTGGTGCATTAGTTAAACCAAATGGCATGACCATAAACTCGTAATGACCGTAACGTGTTCTGAAAGCAGTCTTTGGAATATCATCTTCTTTCACCCGCATTTGATGATACCCGGAACGTAAGTCAATCTTTGAATAAACAAACGAGCCTTGTAGTTGATCAAATAAGTCGTCGATTCTTGGTAGTGGGTAGCGGTTCTTGATGGTAAGTTTGTTCAACTCTCGGTAGTCGATACACAACCTGAATGTACCATCTTTCTTCTTGACAAACAAAACAGGAGCTCCCCACGGTGATGTGCTTGGTCGAATGAAACCATGCTCTAAAAGTTCTTGTAATTAGCTTTGCAGTTCTTTCATCTCGCTGGGTACGAGTCTGTAAGGAGCACGAGCTATTGGTGCAACTCCTGGTACAAGATCTATTTGAAATTCAACGGATCGATGTGGGGGTAATCCCGGTAATTCTTTCGGAAATACATCGGGAAATTCTTTTGCGACGGTAACATCATTGATGCTCTTTTCTTCAGTTTGTACTTTCTCGACGTGTGCTAGAACAGCATAGCAACCTTTTCTTATTAGTTTTTGTGCCTTCAAATTACTAATAAGATGTAGCTTCGTGTTGCCCTTTTCTCCGTACACCATTAAGGGTTTTCCTTTTTCTCGTATAATGCGAATTGCATTTTTGTAACAAACGATCTCTGCTTTCACTTCTTTCAACCAGTCCATATGGATTATCACATCAAAACTCCCTAACTCTACTGGTATCAAGTCAATCTTAAATGTTTCGCTAACCAGTTTAATTTCTCGATTCCGACATATATTATCTGCTGAAATTAATTTACCATTTGCTAATTCGAGTAAAAATTTACTATCCAAAGGCGTCAATGGACAACTTAATTTAGCACAAAAATCTCTACTCATATAGCTTCTATCCGCACCCGAATCAAATAAAACGTAAGCAGATTTATTGTCAATAAGAAACGTACCCGTAACAAGCTTCGGGTCTTCCTGTGCCTCTGCCGCATTAATATTGAAAACTCTTCCGCGGCCTTGTCCATTCGTGTTCTCCTGGTTCGGGAAATTTCTAATAATGTGGCCCGGTTTTCCACATTTATAACAAACTACATTGGCATAACTTACTCCGACACTACTTGCTCCGCCATTACTCGTTCTGACACCATTTGTTCCTTTCGTTCTATTAACCCCTAGTCCGTAGACCTCACACTTCGCCGCGCTATGACCATTTCTTTTACACTTGTTGCAAAATTTGGTGCAGAACCCCGAGTGATACTTTTCACACCTTTGGCATAGCTGCTTCTGATTGTTGTTGTTGTTGCGGTTATTATTGTTGTTGGGATGATTGTTGTAGTTGTTGTTGTTGTTGTTGTTGTTGTTGTTGTTGTTGTTGTTGGGCCGTTTGTTGTAGTTGCGATTGATGTTGCGATTGTTGGGATAATTGTTGCGATTATTGTTGTAATTGCTGTTGTTGTTGTATTGGTGATTCTTATCACCGTTTTCCTCCCACTTTCTTTTGACTTGCTTCACATTGGCCTCTTCAGCAGTCTGTTCTTTAATTCTTTCTTCAATCTGGTTCACTAGTTTGTGAGCCATTCTACATGCCTGTTGTATGGAGACGGGCTCGTGTGAACTTATATCTTCTTGGATTCTTTCCGGTAATCCTTTCACAAACGCGTCGATCTTCTCTTCCTCATCTTCGAATTCTCCTGGACACAATAGGCATAATTCTGTGAATCGTCTTTCGTACGTGGTAATATCAAATCCTTGGGTTCGTAACCCTCTAAGTTCTGTCTTGAGCTTATTGACCTCGGTTCTGGGACGGTACTTCTCGTTCATCAAGTGCTTGAATGCTGACCACGGTAGTGCGTACGCATCGTCTTGTCCCACTTGCTCTAGATAGGTATTCCACCATGTTAACACAGAACCTATGAAGGTATGCGTAGCGTACTTTACTTTGTCCTCTTCAGTACACTTACTTATGGCAAACACCGATTCGACCTTCTCGGTCCACCGTTTCAATCCGATCGGTCCTTCGGTTCCATCAAATTCCAAAGGTTTACAGGCAGTGAATTCTTTGTAGGTGCATCCTACACGATTTCCTGTACTGCTAGATCCAAGGTTATTGTTGGTATGTAGCGCAGCCTGTACTGCAGCTATGTTTGAAGCTAGAAAAGTACGGAATTCCTCTTCATTCATATTCACGGTGTGTCGAGTAGTCGGTGCCATTTCCTTCAAAATAGTCAAATGGAACAAGTTAATCATACAGAATATTAAGAGTAGTTAATAGTATTTCGTAGCATAATATGAACTCATTTATAAAAGCTTTTTCTTCATAGTAGCGTTTTATAAGTTTAAATTCGGGTAGTACCTACCCGTTAAGTTCATACTTAGTAGCTAATATACAATTCAACTACTACAATTCTATATGAAAAACTGATTATAATAATATTTCGCGTTCAAACTTTTACACAATATTTTACAAACTTACAATACCGCTTATTTTACATATAGCATGAAATATAGCACACAATAAATTTGATACAAGATGGTTGTGAAGATAATTCTAGCTAGTACACGAGTCGTTCAGCAAAGGCAATAAAGACACGTAATTCATACGTCCAGAAACAAGTCATGCATTCTGGTTTTACTAGGATTACTTCCCAACCTTGGTCTTGTGGAACATAACCGTTATGGCCGTTGATAAGACAGCGTGTTGTAACGTCGTCAAAGGGACGAGGGTTACGTAATGTCCAACAGTCCCGTAACAATCTAAAAACCTCATTTCTTACCCCAATTACCGACTCCGTCACTTGTGGGAACGTTTTGTTTAATAGTTGTAGGCCGATGTTCTTGTTCTCACTTTGGTGAGAAGCGAACATTACTAATCCGTAAGCATAACATGCTTCTTTATGTTGCATGTTAGCCGCTTTTTCTAAATCACGAAGTCCAATATTCGGATATATTGAGTCAAAATAATTTCTTAACCCATTGCGTAAAATAGCATTTGGGTTCCCCGCAATATATGCGTCAAAGTAAACACATCGTAACTTGTGGATTTCCCAATGTGATATCCCCCATCTTTCGAACGAAAGCCTTTTATAAACCAAGGCATTCTTGGAACGTTCTTCGAATGTCTTACAAACTGATCTCGCCTTAAATAGTTGTGCCGAAGAATTCTGACCGACTCTAGACAAGATTTCATCAATCATGTCTCCGGGTAGGTCTCTTAAAATATTGGGTTGTCTATCCATTTTGTGTTTTTATACTGTAAAATAGACAAAAAAAATACTTATTAATACAAGCAATTTTTACATATATCATAAAGCATAAGCACACTATATTACATATATTACACCACAAGAATACAACTATCTTATTCCGACTCGCTTGTTTCTTCTTCTTCGGTTTTGGTTCGTTTTTCCAAGTTTCTAGGGATATATGATGTTCCCCTAATACGAGCCGTCGTTTTCCACATTGGTTTAGAAAAACCTGGTGGTTTAGAGGTTCCCGGGTCATTGTTACAACTTAAGGACTTCGGGGGTTGACGATACATATAAAGTTCATCGGGGTTGGAATTAGATTTCTCTATTTTTATGCCCTTTCCCTTATTATTTTCTTTTGCCTTTTTAAATTCAGTTGGGGTAATTTCTATAACATCATCGGAATTCTCGTCGGAATCCGATTCATCGGAGAATTGGTAATCCTCCCAATATTTTGCTTCCTTGGCGGAAACACCATTGACCATAATTAACCTTGGTCTGTTGGTTGAGGATTTTCTTTTACTTAACTGTTTTATTATTTCCCCCACCGGTTCTATTTCTTCATCCGGTTTCGATTCTTCTTCCGGTTCCGATTCTTCTTCCTGTTCCGACTCTTCTTCCGGTTCCTCTTCGGGAACTTGTGAATCAGTCCACGAATCATTCCAATTTACATTTAACTCTTCATTATTATTAGGTGAGTCAATGGGACTTGTTCTAGAGGTAGACATCTATCACATAATATCAAACGCGTTAAGAGATTAATATATGACATAATATTCACATGTTAAAAATATATAGTTTCCAACAAAATTTGTTAAGCAATCATTTTTCAAGTAAACACGGTCGAAGTCCAGACTCACTAATGCATCCTAACAAACTCGATAAGACACACTAATGCAAAATTCTGGTTCTCTAAGACCAACGCTCGGATACCAACTGAAATGTCCCTTTCTTATTGATTAAAAACGTTCCATATTAATTGATTTCGTTGCGAGGTTTTGACCTCTATATGAGACGTTTTTCAAAGACTGCATTCATTTTTAAAACAAACCATAACCTTTATTTCATAAATAAAGTTTTAAAAAGCTTTACGTAGATTATCAAATAATGATAATCTAAAATATCCTGTTTACACACGACCATTACATAATGGTTTACAATACAAATATGTTACATCGAAATCAGTTTCTTGAATGCAGTTTTTACACAATATCATACAAACATGGACTCCAAATCTTGTTCTTATTTTAGTATGCAACAGCGGAAGCTCTTAATATTCACCTGAGAATAAACATGCTTTAAACGTCAACAAAAATGTTGGTGAGTTATAGGTTTAACCTATATATATCAAATCGTAACAATAGACCACAAGATTTCATATTTCAATACACATCCCATACATAGAGATAAAAATCATTCATATGGTGAACACCTAGTAACCGACATTAACAAGATGCATATATAAGAATATCCCCATCATTCCGGGACACCCTTTGGATATGATATAAATTTCGAAGTACTAAAGCATCCGGTACCTTGGATGGAGTTTGTTAGGCCCAATAGATCTATATTTAGGATTCGCGTCAATTAGGGTGTCTGTTCCCTAATTCTTAGATTACCAGACTTAATAAAAAGGGGCATATTCGATTTCGATAATTCAACCATAGAATGTAGTTTCACGTACTTGTGTCTATTTTGTAAATCATTTATAAAACCTGCATGTATTCTCATCCCAAAAATATTAGATTTTAAAAGTGGGACTATAACTCACTTTCACAGATTTTTTTTTTTTACTTCGTCGAGAAGTAAGAGTTGGCCACTGTTGATTCACGAACCTATAACAATATATACATATATATTAAAGTATGTTCAAAATATATTTACAACACTTTTAATATATTTTAATGTTTTAAGTTTATTAAGTCAGCTGTCCTCGTTAGTAACCTACAACTAGTTGTCCACAGTTAGATGTACAGAAATAAATCGATAAATATTATCTTGAATCAATCCACGACCCAGTGTATACGTATCTCAGTATTGATCACAACTAAAACTATATATATTTTGGAATCAACCTCAACCCTGTATAGCTAACTCCAACATTCACATATAGAGTGTCTATGGTTGTTCCGAAATATATATAGATGTGTTGACATGATAGGTCGAAACATTGTATACGTGTCTATGGTATCTCAAGATTACATAATATACAATACAAGTTGATTAAGTTATGGTTGGAATAGATTTGTTACCAATTTTCACGTAGCTAAAATGAGAAAAATTATCCAATCTTGTTTTACCCATAACTTCTTCATTTTAAATCCGTTTTGAGTGAATCAAATTGCTATAGTTTCATATTGAACTATATTTTATGAATCTAAATAGAAAAGTATAGGTTTATAGTCGGAAAAATAAATTACAAGTCGTTTTTGTAAAGGTAGTCATTTTAGTCGAAAGAACGACGTCTAGATGATCATTTTAGAAAACATACTTCCACTTTGAGTTTAACCATAATTTTTGGATATAGTTTCATGTTCATAATAAAAATCATTTTCTCAGAATAACAACTTTTAAATCAAAGTTTATCATAGTTTTTAATTAACTAACCCAAAACAGCCCGCGGTGTTACTACGACGGCGTAAATCCGGTTTTACGGTGTTTTTCGTGTTTCCAGGTTTTAAATCATTAAGTTAGGATATCATATAGATATAGAACATGTGTTTAGTTAATTTTAAAAGTCAAGCTAGAAGGATTAACTTTTGTTTGCGAACAAGTTTAGAATTAACTAAACTATGTTCTAGTGATTACGAGTTTAAACCTTCGAATAAGATAGTTTTATATATATGAATCGAATGATGTTATGAACATCATTACTACCTCAAGTTTAGTAGGTAAACCTACTGGAAGTGACAAGAAATGATCTAGCTTCAAAGGATCTTGGATGGCTTGAAAGTTCTTGAAGTAGGATCATGACATAAAAACAAGTTCAAGTAAGATTTTTACTCGAATTAAGATAGTTTATAGTTATAGAAATTGAATCAAAGTTTGAATATGAATATTACCTTGAATAAGAAAGATAACCTACTGTATATAACAAAGGTTTCTTGATCTTAGATGATTACTTGGAATGGATTAGAAAGCTTGGAAGTAAATTAGTAAACTTGAAGGGATTTTTGAAGTGTTCTTGAAGTGTTCTTCCTATGATGATTATAGCTTGATTCTTGAAGTGATTTTTGATGAAGATGATGATTAACTACTGGAAAAATACCTTCATAATAGTGTGTATGTGTTGAGAGAGAATTAGAAAGAGAATTTGGAAGTGAAATGGAGTGAATGATGAGTGGTAATTGGTGAGTGGTGAGTGGGGTTAAAAGGAGTTCTAGTTAGTTGACTAGCTCATGGTAGAAGTTAAAATTGATTAGTCATACATGACATAATCAAGAGTGGAATCCCATGCTAGTTCCTATTGGTATATATCCATAGTAAGTACGTTTTGTAGCTGTGTATAATACGGGTAGGAATACGACTAGAATTCTTGATGAAAGAAAAGAATGGGAAAGTAACTGTAACCATTTTCGTTAAGTATGAGTGTTTTGATATATGTCTTGAAGTCTTCCAAAATTATTTTAATACATCTAAATACACTACATGTATATACATTTTAACTGAGTCGTTAAGTCATCGTTAGTCGTTACATGTAAGTGTTGTTTTGAAACCTTTAAGTTAACGATCTCAATTAATGTTGTTAACCCATTGTTTATTATATCTAATGAGATGTTAAATTATTATATTATCATGATATTATGATATATTAATAAATCTTAATATGATATATATACATTTAAATGTCGTTACAACGATAATCGTTACATATATGTCTCGTTTCGAAATCCTTAAGTTAGTAGTCTTGTTTATATGTATATAAATCATTGTTAATATACTTATGGAGATACTTACTTATCATAATCTCATGTTAACCATATGTATATCCATATATATATCGTCATGTCGTTTTTACAAGTTTTAACGTTCGTGAATCGCCGGTCAACTTGGGTGGTCAATTGTCTATATGAAACATATTTCAATTAATCAAGTCTTAACAAGTTTGATTGCTTAACATGTTGGAAACATTTAATCATGTAAATATCAATCTCAATTAATATATATAAACATGGAAAAGTTCGGGTCACTACACTAGCTACGTTGTGATTGTGGTGGTAAGTTCTAATATTAATTTCTTCATTAATTAGTGATAAGGGTTAGGGTTTGGGTTAGCGATGAACATAAAACCCATTTATTGGAGATTTGGGGTTTTTGAGTAAGATTGGGTCATAAAGACCCAAGAGTGACTAACCTAGAGTTTCAAAGTAAAAATTGTTGGTTATGGGTCTAAAATGATTGTAAATCACTAGCACACTTTGTTGATTTTGTAAATGGGTGTTATTTGGGTTATGGGTGACCTAAATGAGGGGGTAGGGGGTGGGGGTTGACTTGGAAATGGTTCAAATGAGTTTTTGAATGACCTAGAGGTGTGTAGTTGGGAGATTTAATGTCGTGGTCACTAATTTAGTGATTTTTAGTGATTTTAGGCCTATGTTTGGAGTTGTGAGTGTAAATGATAAATATTTGCACTAGTTGTCCTTTTGGGCGGGCGGAAGCCCTAATTGGATACGTGTTGATTTATGTTAAAGGTGATTTCATTGACGGTTGAAAAGCTTATTTTCTTACCTTCGTTTTGGATACAAGGTGAGTGGAATAATTATACATGTAACTATATAATGTATATATTGGCGGGGCGTGAAATGTGGATTAGTCGCAGTGTTAAGACACCACATTCTACGTAGCGAGTGGGGTAGTCGCGGTGTTAAGTCACCACTACGGGTTTGGAAGACATGTGGGTTAGTCGCGGGGTTAAGACACCACATTGTCATGAAGGGTGGGCTATTCGCGGTGTTAAAACACCACTCGAGGGATAGTGATACGCGGTGTTAAGTACACTAATGGATGTTGTGAACTCCGATGGTCTCTTGCGATTATCATTCCCTTGTACGTTTGGTTAACCATGGTTATTGTGTTGTAGTGTAGCATATTATATTGCTCGGGTCATATATATATATATATATATATATATATATATATATATATATATATATATACACACTATTGTTGTGCTAGCTTGTGGTATTGGTGACTTAACATTTTACTTGAGATGGTATGCTATTGAATTGTTAGTGTGTATGAGGTAAATTTGTAAATGAATGCAAGTAAGTAGGTTATATGTGTATGTGCGTAATTATTGCATTCACTAAGCGTTTTGCTTACCCTCTCGTTGTTTACCTTTTTAGGCTCCGGCATGGACAAAGGAAAGGGTATTCGTTTGGATTAGAGACTCCCAATTTGGATATGATAGTGGTGGATTTTGCGTTTCGACCTAGGTTTTGCGTAGTTTAACCCCAAACACCATGCTCGTCTTTTGTTTGGTAATTAAACCCGTGGGTCAAAAACATGTTGGTGATTACGGGTCTTCGTACCCCTTTTTGTAAACTCTAATTATTGGAATGATGTAAATTATATTCGATCGTAATTGAATTAATGGTGTAAGGTTTTGGTTTTGGAAGTTTGGCTTTTATATGTGAAATTTGGCCAACCGCATCTTTCGTGTACTAAAGCGCGCCGCGCAAGGGTATGCGCACTGCGCAAATGGGGCGAACTGAGTGTCACCAGGCTGGTGCACGTACTGACCTGGAACTATGCATTAATGCGCTTCGCGCAACTCTACGTGCACCGATCATTTGGTCTGGCCAGTTTCCTCCTCCGTTTTTACAAAAAAAAAAAAACGTGTCGTGTTTCGGTAATCGGGGTTGGGTCGTTACAAGTGGTATTAGAGCATGGTCTAAGGGATTTAGGCGACTTGAGATAGGTGCCTAGACTTAGACTTGATTGTGTATGTGTTTATGCGGGACTTGTAGGAATACGGGTTGGATCGAGATTAGTTAGTGGCTAGGTTAGGTAAACTAAATTTGAGCTAATTGTTTTGTTTTGTGTTTGCAATCATCAAGCGAGATAGACATTGTACTAGCAAGTTGATGCGACGTGCTAGCATAACAATGACTAGCTACCATTGTTACGGGTGCAAATTGTGTCAAACAAGCAATGTACGATGAGTGTTGAGAAAGATGGGGCGGTTTGGTATACGTATGTCGTTTCCGTTTGTTTTGTTGTTTAACTTATTTCCGTTTTATAGAATGAAGATGAGAAACGGACACGATACCGATAACAGAGGTACGAGCGAAGACTCCGAGTTCACGGCCAAGGTTGATGCCATTATGCAAAGGCGTCACACGGCTTTTCTTGAGGACGTTAAGAAGATGTTCCTAGATTCGATTGACGAGTAAGTAGTCAATCTAGTCAAGGAACAAGTTAAGGTTGTTCTTCACGAAGATAATGTTGGAAGGCGAGACTTCCACTATAAAAATTTCAAGGATGCTCAACCTTCCACCTTTGATGGTGAACAAGACCCACTCAAGAGTGCTCATTGGATCTCCGATATGGAGGCGCCTTTCGAACTAGTGAGTGCCCTCTAGATAAGAAGACGAGGTATGGTAGTAGCATGATAAGGGGTGATGCTAAGTTATGGTGGGACGCGAAAATCCGACTTTATGGCGAAGAACAAAGCCTTAGTTTGACATGGGACGAATTTAAGGCGGAGTTTTTCAAAGAATACCGAACTTCGGCCGATCTTTCGAGGCTTAAGGACGAGTTGCGTACCTTGAGGCAAGGGTCAATGGATTTGAACACTCTCAAGTCCACTTTCTTATCAAATACCCAATTTTGCCCGGATTATGTCGGGGATGATCATATGTTGAAAGAAGACTTTTACCGAACCTTGAATGAAAACTATCAAGAAAGGATTAGTAGGAACTCGGTGAAAACTTTTGATGAATTTTTCGACATAGCTAAGGGTTTTGAGTCGCTTGCTCCGAGAAAAAGTGACTTCACCTTTGGCAAATGAAAATTTGAAGCTACTAGCCACTCGAACAAAAAGAGTAGAGGTGCAACCGAGAGTGTCAGTAGTGTGAAAAAAGTGTTTCCGGAGGTTTTCCTTATTCTTATCACAATTGTGGGCAAAAGGGTCATATGGCTCGTGATTGCCCGAAACCATCTTCAACAAATAAACTCACGTGTTTCAATTGTCAAAAAGAAGGGCATCGAAAGTCGGAGTGTCCTGATTTGCACAATGATAAAGTTAAGAGGCTAGAGAAAGCGGCAGGCACGGCTAGGGGACGAAATTATTTGATGACTAATGATTAAGCCAAACAATCCAATGAAGTTGTCTCAGGTACTTTCACGGTTAACTCTAATCCGTCAAGGATACTATTTGATAGCAGTGCTAATTTATCGTATATGTCTCCGAGTTTTGTGCCTAATCTTGAAAAGCTGCTAGCTAAGTTAAGTCATTCGGTAGAAGTTAAAATAGTGGATGGCAGGATAGTGCTAGTGGTCGATGTGTGTGAAAATTGTAATGTTGTGTTTGGTGCCGAAACCTTTAAAATCGATCTCATCCCGATGACTTTGGGTGAGTTTGATATCGTTGTTGGTATGGATTGGCTCGATCGTAATAGAGCCGATATTGCATGCCATGAAAAGTTTATTTGTATTAAGACCCCAAGTGGGGGAGAGTTAATTATTCATGGTGATAGGCGGAGAAGACTTGTGCCATTATGCACTTATGCACGGGCATGTCGTTTTCTTAGTAGTGGTGGCATGGCTTTTCTTGCCCATGTGGTTGATACTCAGGAAGAGCCACCATCCATTTGTGAAATTTCAGTGGTTAGTGAATTCGAAGACGTTTTTCCAGATGAGTTGCAAGGGTGTTCCGGCAGAAAGACAAGTTGAATTTCGCATTGAGTTGGTGCCGGGGGCTACTCCCATTGCTAAAACTCCTTATCGCTTAGCACCGACGGAAATGCAAGTGTTGTTAAATCAAACCCAAGAGTTGCTTGAAAAGGGTTTTATCTGACCGAGTGCTTCGCCATGGGTTGCTCCGGTTTTATTCGTGAAGAAGAAGGACGGTAGTATGTGAATGTGCATCGATTATTCGGAGTTGAACAAAGTGACGATCAAGAATCGTTATCCATTGCCTCGGATTGACGATTTATTTGACCAACTCCAAGGCGCGATGTATTTCTCTAAGATTGATTTACGGTCCGGCTATCACCAAATGCGGGTCCGTGAGGAAGATATTGAGAAAACGGCTTTTCAAACTCGTTATGGGCATTTTGAATTCGTAGTAATGCCTTTTGGTCTTACGAATGCAATGGCGGCATTCATGAATCTCATGAACCGAGTGTGCCAACCAATGTTGGACAAGTCGGTAATTGTGTTCATTGACGACATACTTATCTATTCTAAGAGTATGAAGGAACATGAACACCATTTGCGTGGAGTATTGAAGACGTTGCGGAAGGAGAAGTTGTATGCTATATTCTCCAAGTGTGAATTTTGACTAAGGGAAGTTCAATTCCTTGGCCATATTATGAACAAAGAAGGTATTCAAGTAGATTTAAGGAAGATAGAGACGGTAAAGAGTTGGGGACAACCGACTACACCTACGGAAATTTGAAGTTTTCTCGGATTGGCCGGTTATTATCGTCGGTTTATCCAAGACTTTTCTAAGATCGCTTCTCCATTGACGAAGTTCACGAGAAAGAACGCGAGATTTAATTGGGAAAATGAGCAAGAGATCGCCTTCCAATTGTTAAAAGAGAAATTGTGCCAAGCTCCGGTCTTGGTGTTACCGGAAGGTATAGAAGATATGATAGTTTATTGTGATGCCTCGTTAAATAGGCTCGGGTGTGTTCTAATGCAACGGGGAAAAGTTATCGCTTATGCCTCTCGACAATTAAAGGAACACGAAAAGAGATATCTGACTCATGATCTTGAATTGGCGGTGGTGGTTCATACGTTAAAGATTTGGCGCCACTACTTGTATGGTGTCAAGAGTACGATTTATTCGGACCACAAAAGTTTGAAACATCTCTTTGACCAACGAGATTTGAATTATCATCAACGTAGATGGATTGATGTGGTAAAAGATTATGATTGTGAGATACTTTATCATCCGGGTAAGGTGAATGTGGTCGTGGATGCACTAAGTCGAAAGAGTCAACATCCGGCGATACGATTAGGATCGTTACGTATGACTATTACTAACAATTTTCTTGTAGAGCTTGTTGAGATCCAAATTGAAGCTTTCGTTAACAACAAGCATGAAGAACGAATCATGGGGCAAACGGAGTCTATTACCTTAGGCCCGCATGGTTTGTTGTCCTTTCAAGGATGAGTGTGGGTACCTAAAATGGGTGATTACCGAAAAGTGCTACTTGATGAAGCACATAAGTTAAAGTATTTCATCCATTTGGGTGCGACGAAGATGTATCTTTTGGCCGGGCATGAAACGTGATGTTGTTAAGTATGTTGAACAATGCATCACGTGTTTGCAAGTTAAGGCCGAACACCAAAAGCCGTATGGTATGTTACAATTGCTAGAAATCCCGAAATGGAAATGGGAGCACATTACCATGGATTTCATTACAAAGTTACCAAAGACGGCCAGAACCCAAGTTGATACGATTTGGGTGATAGTTGATCGATTGACGAAAAGTGCATTGTTTCTTCCCATTCGGGAAATGATATCGTCAGAGACTTTATCTAAGTTGTTTATCAAGGAGGTGATATCGAGACATGGGGTTCCTATATCTATTGTTTTGGATCAGGATACTCATTTCACATCTCCATTTTGGAATAAGTTTCATGAAGATATGGGTACACAATTGAGAATGAGCACGACGTACCATCCTCAAACGGACGATCAAATCGAACGTACGAATCAAACATTGGAGGATATGTTACAGGCATGTGTCATTGATTTCGGTGGTAGTTGGGATGAGCACTTACCCTTGATGGAATTCTCGTACAACAATAATTACCATGCTAGTATTGGGATTCCACCTTACGAGATGCTTTATTGGCGAAAGTGTCGAACTCCAATTTGTTCGGGTGAAGTGGGACAAAAGGAAATCGGGAGTACCGATTTGGTTTTGGAGACTAATAGTAAAATTGAGATGGTTCGGGCATGATTAAAGGCGGCGCAAGATAGACAAAAATCTTATACCGATAAACAAAGGCGACCAATTGAGTTCCAAGAAGGTGACATGGTGATGCTTAAGGTTTCGCCGTGGAAGGGTGTTATTCGGTTTCGAAAATGGGGAAAGTTAGCTCCTCGGTTTATTGGGCCTTTTAAAATTTTGGCTCGTGTTGATGAAGTTGCTTATAGAATAGAGTTACCCGAAGAGCTTGCAGGAATCCATAACACATTCCTTGTTTCCCATCTCGTAAGTGACTTGCGGATGACTCAACGTGGGTGCCGTTGGATGAGATTTCCTTAAACAACAAGTTAGAATATGTTGAGGTGCCAATTTCCATCCTTGATGAGAAGGTTAAAATGTTGCGTAACAAGGAGGTAAGGACTTTTAAAGTCCAATGGCGTCATCGAAAGGGTTCCTAGTTTACGTGGGAGTCCGAAGAGTTCGTTTTGGTGTATCTTCCTGCTAGTAATATGGCTTGGATTGCGAGGACGCAATCCGAATCAATTGGGGGAGAGTTGTAAGACCCGAAACCAACTTGTACATATTTATATATAATTATAATGGCAGAAGATTTCGTGACTGAAGTAATGTGCGGCGCGCATTGGTCTGCGCAGCGCGCAGATAGGGCTGACAGCTCATTTCGTCTTTTTAGATATTTTAAAGGGGCAATTTGGTATTTTCACATGTTGGACGAGTTTAAGGCCCCAAGATCAGTTTGGTGGGTGTCATTACTCCATTTTCATCTACCTTTTCCCTTTCCACTTAAATACTAGAGAGAGAGAGGAGATTTTAGTGTGAGAAAGCTCAATCAAAGGAGGAAGAAGCTTATTTCTGGTTTAAGCTCAAGTTTTAAAGTTGTTCATCTAGTCACTAGGTACGTTGTGATTGTGGTGGTAAGTTCTAATCTTAATTCCTTAATTAATTAGTGATAAGGGTTAGGGTTTAGGTTAGCGATGAACATAAAACCTATTTATTGGAGATTTGGAGTTTTTGGGTAAGATTGGGTCATAAAGACCCAAGAGTGACTAACCTAGAGTTTGAAAGTAACAATTAGTGGTTATGGTTCTAAAATGGTTGTAAATCACTAGCACACTTTGTTGATTTTGTAAATGGGTGTTATTTGGGTTATGGGTGACCCAAATTGGGGGGGGGGTTGACTTGGAAATGGGTCAAATGATTTTTTGAATGACCTAGGGGTGTGTAGTTGGGTGATTTAATACTATGGTCACTAGCTTTGTGATTTTTGGTGATTTTAGGCCTATGTTTGGAGTTCTGATTGTAAATGATAAACATTTGCACTAGTTATCCTTTTGGGCGGACGGAAGCCCTAATTGGATACATGTTGATTTATGTTAATGTAATAGGTGATTTCATTGACGGTTGAAGAGCTTATTTGCTTACCTTCGTTTTGGATACATGGTGAGTGGATTAATTATAAATCTAGGTATATAATGTATTTATTGGCGGGGCGTGAAATGTGGATTAGTCGCGGTGTTAAGACACCACATTCTACATAGCGAGTGGGGTAGTCGCGGCATTAAGACACCACTCTGGGTTTGGAAGACATGTGGGTTAGTCACGGGGTTAAGACACCACATTGTCATGAAGGGTGGGCTAGTCGCGGTGTTAAGACACCACCCGAGGGTTAGTGATACGCGGTGTTAAGTACACTAATTACAAATGTTGTAAACTCTGATGGTCTCTTGTGAGTACCATTCCCTTGTACGTTTGATTAATCATGGTTATTGTGTTGTAGTGTAGCATATTATATTGCTCGGGTCATATATATATATATATATATATATATATATATATATATATATATATATATATATATATATATATATATATATATATGCTATTGTTGTGCTAGCTTGTGGTATTGGTGACTTAGCATTTTACTTGTGATGGTATGCTATTTAATTGCTAGCGTATATGAGATAAATTTGTAAATGAATGCAAGTAACTATGTTATATATGTATGTGCGTAATTATTGCATTCACTAAGCGTTTTGCTTACCTTCTCGTTGTTTATCTTTTTAGGATCCGACATGGACAAATGAAAGGGTATTCATTTGGATTAGAGATTTCCCACTTTGGATATGATAGTGGTGGCTTTTGCGTTTCGACCTAGGTTTTGGGTAGTTTAACCCCAAACACCATGCTCGTCTTTTGTTTGGTAATTAAACTCGTGGGTCAAAAACATATTGGTGATTACGGGTCATCGTGCCCCTTTTTGTAAACTCTAATTCTTGGAATGATGTAAATTATATTCGGTCATAATCGAATTAATGGTGTAAGGTTTTGGTTTTGGAAGTTTGGCTTTTATATGTGAAATTTGGCCAACAACAGCTTTCGTGTACTAAAGTGCGTTGCGCAAGGGTATGCGCACCGCGTAAATGGGGTGAACTGAGTGTCACCAGGCTGGTGCATGTACTGAGCTGGAACTATGCATTAGTGCACGCAGCGCAACTCTACACCTACCGCGCATTTGGTCTGGCCAGTTTCCTGCTACGTTTTTACAACAACAAAAAAACGTTTCGTGTTTTTGTAATCGGGGTTTGGTCGTTACACATTAGACATAAAGGTTTGTTTGGCTTGCTTTTTTTTTTTTAATCATTTCATCTTGATCCATGCACTTTGATGTTGATTAGGTTTCTACCAAATGAGTAAACATCATTTCTCGATCTTTTCATGTCATAACCTCAACTCACTGAATGAGGTAATCTCATATTTTGGTCAATGAATCAAAGCATGTGCATATATAAAATTCTAAAGTGTACGTGAATAAACTAATAAACCTTTAATTTGACTAAACATAAGTGTGTTTAGTGTTTTAACATATGTATTAGGAGAGATCAACCCTTAATGGGACTTAAATGACCATTGGGTTACTTTGTTTAAAGCCAAGGCCTTAGTCATTTTGCAAAAATAGAATTATGTAGAATCACTTAAAGAAAATTCTTACTTAGAATTACTAATCCATAAAGTGTGAAGGTGTAAGTTCCAAATATCTTAACATACCTTATAAGCAAGATATATAAAGCTAGTTTAAAAAAACATGTTTCTAAGGTGTCATTAATCAAATGAAGTCAAACAGAGCTTTTCACGTTCGATGGGCAGTTTCGACCATGGGTTAGCCGTGAGTTGTAAGATTTAGATATGGTGTTTAAGTACGTTACTTGATACTCACGGCTCATCTCATGGTCAAACCATGATCTGGCCGTGGTAGGCTTATTTGGCAAATGGAGGTACTCATTTTGACTGCTTTATTGCGTTTAAAGATTTGGTGTTTTGCAACATAAAATTGAGTTTAGGAACTTGTGTTACTTACCATACTTACACGTACATGAATTAATTGTTATCATCAAAACACGGGCAGTTAACATTTGAATATTGACGGAACATTATTAACTAACGAAAAAGAACAAATAACATTGTAGGGTTTTTGTATTTCCAACAAACAAGTTATGGAGGTGGGTAATGTGCATTATCCTCCTACTGATTTCATCCTTTCGGTGTTGGACCACTTTGGTATAGGCGTTGGCCAGTTACATCCTTACAGCATGTGCTGCATTTCTTATTTTGAGATGTGGTGTAATGTGCACGAGTTTTCTCCGACCTTAGCGTTGTATAAAAATGTCTTTACATATACCACGCATCATCACGGTTGGTATAACTTTAGGGAACGCACAAGGTTTGTAGCCCCTGTATAGATGGTGTACGTAACAAGTGGAAGAACTCTTTCTTTTTTGTCGACAATACTTCCATTCATGATTCTCATGCTCGTGTGCGCGAATGGCACTCTGGTGTCAACAAAACATTGAACAAGAAACCTAACATGTTTGATACGGAAAAGGATATGTTTTGCATTATGCCACAATCATCAACTGGTTGTTCAGACCTTTATTAATGAAGATTTGAGGGTTGGTTTGGTTTCTGTGCATCCACCTACATTGCCAATCATGAAAAGCAACGCCGGCCATGGTAGGCCGGAGAGCGTATCATTACATGTTTTTATTTTGCTGACAAGTTAGGCATATGTTTTTTACTTTTATTCTTATTATTTTGTCGTCTTGAAGATCAATGAGGTTTTGGGCGATCATAATCCGGACGAGCTCACTATTGAGCAACTACTCAATATCAATACCGATGATGGTGATGGCGCAGTTGCAGAGGTTCCTGTCACCAGTGCCAATACTAGGGATCCGACCCCTTAAGTTCAGAACGGAGGAGCTCACCAGCTCTGGCGCTTTTAAAACGAAAAGGAAGTGAAAGCACTTGGAAGAGGGTGGGAAAAAATCCTACAAGAAGAAGAAATCTGGTAAGTGTTTAATTGCGCCGCGTATGTTAATTATAGTCTTACGCTACTTTTGTGTAGCTTTAACCTTCTCTTTATTTTTTGTAGTGTCAGGGGATGCTGAAGGAGATGATGAGGAGAACCACCCTCCTAGCCCCCGCGCTCATGGAAACAACTTCCTGTTGTTTAATCACGTCAAGGAATTTTTGAATGTGTCTGAGGATGCTGCCGCCACTCAGTACAACTTCATGTCAAGGATTGTGCAACATGGTCTACTTTCCTATTTGACATGACTCCTAAAGAGAGTCTATGCGCAGACATTAAAATGTCCTTAACAAATATTTTGCGTGACTTTTGTCGAATTGGGGAGAATCGTGCCATGATGGTAGGGGAGAACAGTTCCTCGCAGGAATCTCAGAGTGTGCGTAAGGCACGATAAAAGGTTGAATGATCTTTAGGATCAACCGGAGGCTACAAAAGAAAGCACAAGACAATGCTGAGGCCTATGTTGCCCTAACAAATTTTGAAAAATAGGCTCTTTTATGGAGATATTTGCATAGAAACCAAGGAGCAATCGTCTCAGATTACTGAGTTAGAGATGGCGCGAGCTACTATTGAGCTCCAATTTAGCATGCTAAAGAGTTGCCTCCCATCCCTGGTCGCGTATGCTTGTGACTCTTCCTAAGTTGATGATTTGTTCAAGAAATTTACACTCGCCATCAAGGTAGAAGAGAGGTTCGCATTATGGGAGTTTATCAAGAGGCGCGTTGAGGTTCCCGCCAGCATTGCCAAGCATGTTAGCCCCAACACTGTCTAGGAACGAAACGAGGCAATAAAGCGGGTGGAGTATATCATGATACCAAGTTTGGTATTGCTATCTTAGGATCCCGACACGGATGCCAAACAGATAGTTAAGGCTAAATTGTAATTTTATTTTCCAAATCTTTGTATGCGTTGCGCCTTCTAATATATATATATATACATATATATATACATATATATATATATATATATATATATATATATATATATATATATATATACATTTAGACTGCTATTTTATAATATTTTAAAGTTGTGTTATTATGTTAAACATATGATAACGCCCAATTTAACCATATTTTTACAAAAAATTTAAGGCGTTATCTTGATTTTTAAACATCAATTCTAAAATTTTTACATCAAAAAGTTAATAATTTTTGTAGAAAGGTATTTTTGATGTGTGTGTTTAGAAAATGTGATTAAACAGGACAAAAATAGGAAAAAGTATAAAAGCAACTGGATCCACCGGCTGGGAGACACCAGAACCGCCAGCTAGATCAATGATTCCATGAAACGGATTTTGTGTTAACATTTGACCACCCAGTTTGTCCGATAATTCACGAACGTTATAACTTGTATATGACGTGATATTATATATATGAACATATATATATGTTTAACATCATGAAATGATAAGTAAGTATCTTATTATGTATATTAACAAATTAACAATGAACCTTATACATAAAACGAGACTGCTAACCTAAGAAATTCAAAACGATATCTATATGTAACGATTATCGTTGTAATAACGTCTTAATATTTATATATCATATCAAGATATAATATTACATCATGTTATCATAATAATGTAATAATTTAACATCTAATTAGATATAATAACAATGGGATTAATTAAATTTAACGAAATCGTTAACTTATAGGTTCCGAAATAACATGTACATGTAACGACTAACGATGACTTAACGACTCAGTTAAAATGTATATACATGTAATGTATTAAGATATATTGTTACACTTTTGAAAGACTTCATGACATATATCAAAGTACTTCTACTTAACAAAAATGCTTACAATTACATTCTCATTCATTTTCATCAACAATTCTACTCGTATGCACCCGTATTCGTACTCGTACAATACAAAGCTCCTAGATGTACATACTATTGGTATATACACTTCAATGATCAGCTCTTAGCCGCCCTTAATGATTCATCAAACATGTGGGAACCATTCTTTGTAATCTAGTATGATATATTTAGCAAGATTACAAAAATATTATTAATCATTCATGACTTATTTACAAGAAAACAAACTTACATATCCTTTATATCTAATCCATATATCACGACCTAAAACACATAAAAAAAACCTTCATTCTTCAATTTTCTTCATGTAATTGAACTCTCTCAAGTTCTATCTTCAAGTTCTAAGTGTTCTTCATAAATTCTATAAGTTCTAGTTTCATAAAATCAAGAATACTTTCAAGTTTGCAAGTATACTTCCAAGCTTTCTAACCCATTCCAAATAATCATCTAAGATTAAGAAACCTTTGTTACTTACAGTAGGTTATCATTCTAATTCAAAGTAATACTCATATTCAAACTTTGATTCAATTTCTATAACTATAACTATCTTAATTCGAGTAGAAAATCTTACTTGAACTTGTTTTTGTGTCATGATTCTACTTCAAGAACTTCCAAGCCATCCAAGATCCTTTGAAGCTCTAGATCATTTCTTGTTATTTCCAGTAGGTTTACCTACTATACTTGAGGTAGTAATGGTGTTCATAACATCCTTCGATTCATATTTATAAAACTATCTTATTCAAAGATTATAAATTGTAATCACTAGAACATAGTTTAGTTAATTTTAAACTTGTTCGCAAACAAAGTTAATCCTTCTAAATTAACTTTTAAAATCAACTAAAAACATGTTCTATATCTATATGATATGCTAACTTAATGATTTAAACCCTGGAAACACGAATTAAGATAAGGGAAAAGGCATAAAAATAGAAAAACCCGAGTCCAAAACCGATGAACTTTATGTTAACATGAAGTACCCTGATGGGGTGTACCCTAAACACTCGTATTTCTTAAACTTTCACTATAACTCGGGAACATCTAAGCCACCAGGTTTTTCCAAAGCATTTGTGAAAATGACGGCTAGTATTATAGGAGCACCATATATCCCTAGCGAAACGAACCAAGTCCGAAGAAGAAGAAATGAGTGAGTCGGAATAAAGAGTTGTAATCATGTTGTGTAATATATGTATTGTAGTGTGCTTGTATCTTTATGTTATATGTAAAAATTGATTGTATTGTTTGTTAATTATCTTTTACGAATCTAATTCTCATCTATTTTACAGTATAAAAACACACAATGGACGTTAAGGATAGACAACCAAAAATTTTAGAAGACCTACCAGGGGATATGATTGATGAAATCTTGTCGAGAGTCAGTCAGAATTCATCGGCACAATTATTTACGGCGAAATTAGTTTGTCGAACATTTGAAAGACGTTCCAAGCATGCCTTAGTTTATAAAAGGCTTTCCTTTGAAAGATGGGGTATATCACATTGGGGAGACTTTAAGTTACACCGTGTTTTCTTTAAAGCATTAAGTGCGGAGAACCCAAATGAAATTTTACGCTACGGGTTAAGAACCTATTTTGACTCCACATATCCCAACATAGGACTTCGTTCTTTAGAAAGAGCTTCTAACATGAAACATAAAGAAGCATGTTATGTTTACGGGTTAGTGATGTTCGCTTCTCACAAAAGTGAGAAAAAGAACATCGGATTACAACTGTTAAATAAAACATTCCCACAAGTGACGGATTCGGTAGTTGGGGTGAAAAACAAGGTTTTTAGATTGTTACAGTGCTGTTGGGCATTACGTAACCCTCGTTCTTTTGACAACGTCACAATATGCTGCCTAGCCAACGGTCACAACGGTTATTTTCCACAAGACCAAGGATGGGAAATAATACTAGTAAAACCCGAATGCATGACTTGTTTCTGGACCTATGAATTACATGTCTTTATTACCTTTGCTGAACGACTTGCGCTTAACTAGAATTGACTTCACAACTGCCTTTTATCAAAGTTATTGTGTGCTATATTTCATGCTATATGTAAAATAAATGTTTTGTAAATTTGTAAAAATATTGTATAAAAGTTTGAACGCGAAATATTATTGTATTTAGTTTTTCATATAGAATCGTAGTAGTTGAATTGTATAGTAGCTACTAAGTATGAACTTAACGGGTAGGTACTACCCGAATTATAAAACGCTAATATGAAGAAAAAGCTTTTATAAATGACTTTATATTATGCTACGAAATACTATTGACTACTCTTAAATTCTATATGATTAACTCAATTCTTTTGGCTATTTTTGAAGGAAATGGCACCGACAACTCGTCATAACTTGAACATGAGCGAGGAAGACTTTCGTGTTTTCCTTGCTGCGAACATAGCCGCAGTGCAGGCCGCAATGCAAAATAACAACAATAACTCTGGTTCTAGCAGTGGAACTAATTCCACAAGAAATCGTGTAGGATGCTCCTACAAAGAATTTACTGCCTGCAAACCTTTGGAATTTGATGGAACCGAAGGACCAATCGGATTGAAAAGGTGGACTGAGAAGGTCGAATCAGTTTTTGCAATAAGTAAATGTACTGAAGAAGATAGGGTGAATTATGCCGCTCATACCTTCACGGGTACTGCGTTAACATGGTGGAATACACATCTAGAACAAGTGGGACATGATGCTGCTTATGCACTACCGTGGTCAGCATTCAAGCACTTGATGAACAAGTAGTACCGTCCCAAAAATGAGGTCAATAAGCTCAAGGTAGAGCTTAGAGGGTTACGAACACAAGGATTCGATATTACCACATACGAATGACGATTCACAGAGTTGTGCCTATTGTGTCCAAGAGCGTTCGAAGATGAAGAAGAGAAAATCGACTCTTTTGTAAAAGGGTTACCAGAAAGGATTCATGAAGATATAAGTTCACAAGAGCCTGCATCCATACAAAAGGCAAGTCGAATGGCTCACAAACTCATAAACCAAATTGAGGAAAGAATTAAAAAGCAGACGACCGAAGAGGCTAACATGAAACAAGTCAAGAGAAAGTGGGAAGAAACTAGTGACAAGGGTTACCAATACACAACAACAACAATCACAACCACAATCGCAATAACTATCCCAACAACTGCAACATCAACCGCAACTACAAAAACCGTCCCAACAACAATAATAACAACAATAATCCCAACAACAATCTCAATAACAACAATGGTAACAACAATCAGAAAATTCCATGTTATAGGTGTGAAGGATATCATCCGGATAAATACTGTAGGGTTGTAGGTACCAAATGTAATAGACCGGGTCATGGTGCGACGAAGTGTGAAACTTACGGACCAGCGACTAGAGGAACAAATAACGCCCACATTATTTGTTTCGGATGCGGGAAGAAGGGCCACGTCAGAACTATGTGCCCAAATTGGGAAAATAATAATGGATAAAGCCGTGGAAGAGTCTTTAACATTAATGCAGAAGAAGCGCAGAAAGACCCGGAGCTTGTTACGGGTACGTTTCTTATCAATGAAAAACCTGCTTATGTTTTATTTAATTTGGGTGCGGATAGAAGCTATATGAGTAGAGATTTTTGTGCTAAATTAAGTGGTCCATTGACGCCTTTGGACAATAAATTTTTACTCGAATTAGCAAACGGTAAATTAATTACAGCAGATAAAATATGTCGGAATCAAGAAATTAAACTGGTTAGCGAAACATTTAAGATTGATTTGATACCAGTAAAGTTAGGAAGTTTTGATGTGATAATCGGCATGGACTGGTTGAAAGGGGTGAAAGCAGAAATTATTTGTTACAAAAATGCGATACGCATTATGCGCGAGAAGAGAAAACCTTTAATGGTGTACGGAGAAAAGAGCAACGCGAAGTTAAATCTTATTAGTAACTTGAAGGTGCAAAAACTAATAATAAAAGGTTGCTATCCTGTTCTAGCACACGTCGAGAAAGTCAATTCCGAAGAAAAGAACATCAATGATGTTCCCGTCGCAAAAGAATTTCCCGATGTATTTCCGAAAGAATTACCGGGACTACCTCCACATCGACCCGTTGAATTTCAAATAGACCTTGTACCAGGAGCTGCACCAATAGCTCGTGCTCCATACAGACTCGCACCTAGCAAAATGAAAGAACTCCAAAGCCAATTACAAGAACTTTAGAGCGTGGTTTCATACGACCAAGCATATCACCATGGGAAACTCCTGTTTTGTTTGTCAAAAAGAATGATGGTACATTCAGGTTGTGTATCGACTACCGAGAGTTGAACAAACTTACCATCAAGAACCGTTACCCACTACCGAGAATCGATGACTTATTTGATCAACTACAAGTCTCGTCAGTTTATTCGAAGATTGATTTATGTTCTGGGTATCATCAAATGCGGGTGAAGGAGGATGATATTCCGAAGACTGCTTTCAGAATGCATTACGGTCATTACAAGTTTATGGTTATGCCGTTTGGGTTAAATAACGCACCAGCTGTGTTCATGGACCTCATGAACCGAGTGTGTGGACCATACCTTGACAAGTTTGTCATTGTTTTCATCGATGACATACTTATTTACTCAAAGAATGATCAAGAGCACGAAGAACATTTGAGAAAAGTGCTAGAGTTGTAGAGGAAAGAAAAACTGTACGCTAAGTTTTCAAAGTGTGCATTTTGGTTGGAAAAAGTTCAATTCCTCAGTCACATAGTGAACAAAGAATGTATTCAGGTGGATCCGACAAAGATTGAAACCATTGAAAAATGGGAAACCCCGAAAACTCTGAAACTTATACGCCAATTTTTAGGACTGGCTGGTTACTATAGAAGGTTCATCCAAGATTTTTCAAAAATAGCAAAACCCTTGACTGCATTAACTCATAAAAGGAAGAAATTTGAATGGAAGAATGAGCAGGAGAAAGCGTTTCAATTGTTGAAGAAAAAGTTAACTACGGCACCTATATTGTCATTGCCTGAAGGGAATGATGATTTTGTGATATATTGTGATGCCTCAAAACAAGGACTCGGTTGTGTATTAATGCAACGAACGAAGGTAATTGCTTATGTGTCTAGACAATTGAAGATTCACGAGCAGAATTATACGATAGATGATTTGGAATTATGCGCGGTTGTTTTTGCATTAAAGACTTGGAGACACTACTTATATGGGGTCAAAAGTATCATATATACCGATCACCAAAGTCTCCAACATATATTTGATCAAAAACAACTGAACATGAGGCAGCGTAGGTGGATTGAATTGTTGAATGATTATGACTTTGAGATTCGTTACCACCCGGGGAAGGCAAATGTGGTAGCCAACGCTTTGAGTAGAAAGGACAGAGAACCTATACAGGTAAAAGCTATGAATATAATTATTCGTACTAACCTTACTACTCAAATAAAGGAGGCGCAACAGGGGGTTTTAAAAGAAGGAAATTTGAAGAATGAAATACCCAAAGGATCGGAGAAACATCTTAATATTCAGGAAGACGGAACTCGATATAGGGCTGAAAGAATTTGGGTACCAAAGTCTGGGGATGTGAGAGAAATGGTACTTAAGGAAGAAAATAAAACCAGATATTCAATACATTCCGGAGCGGGGAAGATGTACAAAGATCTCAAGAAACACTTTTGGTGTCCGAGTATGAAAGCCGATATTACTAAATACGTAGGAGAATGTTTGACGTGTTCTAAGGTCAGAGCTGAACATCAGAAACCATCAGGTCTACTTCAACAACCTGAAATCCCGAAATGGAAGTGGGAAAACATTACCATGGATTTCATTACTAGATTGCCAAGGACTGCAAGTGGTTATGATACTATTTGGGTAATAGTCGATCGTCTCACCAAATCAGCACACTTTTTGCCAATGAGAGAAGATGATAAAATGGAAAACTTGGCACATTTATACTTGAAGGAAGTCATCTCCAGACATGGAATACCAGTCTCTATTATCCCTGATAGGGATGGCAGATTTGTTTCAAGATTCTGGCAGACGTTGCAACAAGCATTGGGGACTCGTCTAGACATGAGTACTGCCTATCACTCACAAACTGGTGGGCAAAGTGAAAGGATGATACAGACCCTTGAAGATATGCTACAAGCATGTGTTATTGATTTCGGAAACATTTGGGATCGACATCTACCGTTAGCAGAATTTTCCTACAACAACAGTTACCATTAGAGTATTGAGATGGCGCCGTTTGAGGTACTTTATGGTAGAAATGTAGGTCTTCGATTTGTTGGAATGAAGTGGGGTATAGACAGATTACGGGTCCAGAAATTATCCAAGAACCTACGGAGAAAATCATTCAAATTCAACAACGGTTGAAACCCGCCCAAAGTCAACAAAAGAGTTACGCGGATATTAAGAGAAAAGATATAGAATTTGAGATTGGAGAGATGGTCATGCTAAAGGTTTCACCTTGGAAAGGCGTTGTTCGATTTGGTAAACGAGGGAAACTAAATCCAAGGAACCATTCAAGATTATTGATCGTGTCAGACCAGTAGCTTACCGACTTGAGTTACCACAACAACTCGCAGGTGTACATAACACCTTCCACGTCTCGAATTTGAAGAAATGTTTTGCTAAAGAAGATCTCACCATTCCATTAGACGAGATTACAATTAACGAAAAACTACAATTCATTGAAGACCCGTCGAAATAATGGATCGTGAGGTTAAAAGACTCAAGCAAAACAAGATACCAATTGTTAAGGTTCGATGGAATGCTCGTAGAGGACCCGAGTTCACCTGGGAGCGTGAAGATCAGATGAAGCTGAAATACCCTCACCTATTTCTAGAAGATGCGTCAACACCTTCAACAGCTTAAAATTTCAGGACGAAATTTATTTAACGGGTAGGTACTGTAGAGACCCGAACTTTTCCATGTTTATATATATTAAATGAAATTGATATTTACATGATTAAATGTTTTCAACATGTTAAAAAATCAAACTTGTTAAGACTTGATTAATTGAAACGGATTTTGTGTTAACATTTGACCACCCAGTTTTTCCGATGATTCACGAACGTTATAACTTGTATATGAAATGATATTATATATATGAACATATATATATGTATATATATATATATATATATATATATATATATATATATATATATATATATATATATATATATATATATATATATATATATATTGTATATGTATATATATATATGTATGTATATATATATGTATGTATATATATATATGTATGTATATATATATATATATATATATATATATATATATATATATATATATATGTTTAACATGATGAAATGATAAGTATCTTATTATGTATATTAACAATGAACCTTATACATAAAACAAGACTACTAACTGATAGTGCTCCAAATGAAAATATATTTATCATCCCAATATGTAAAGTTTTTAATTGTAATTATTATATTTTTAAGTTGTAATCGTTTAAATAAATAAATGTGAAGATGAAGCACGAAGATTAAAGAATTGAAGAAAAAGTGCCACTAAAGCCTGAGAAGTGCCACTAAAGCCATAGTGCACTCAAAAGTGCCACTAAAAGTGAGTTAAAGACGTGCGTGGATTTTGGGAGTTAAGGAAAACAATTTTTTGTGCAAATTACAAATTGCAAAACGCAAAGTACAAGATATCTACGCGTACAAAAGGACATTCAAAAATCCGGAACCGAGACATAAACCGAGCATCAACGCGCGAGACAACGGACCTAAAATAACAAGTCAACATTGCACAAGAATATAATATAATATATATATATATAATTATATAAAATTATATATATTATATTATATATTAATTTAATCAAAGCCAACTCAAAGTGAGCTGTCATAGCTGGCCATGTGATGCCCCGTACAAAATCATCGTGTACGAATCATCAACAACAGGATCATTACAAGGTCAAATACTATATGCTATTTCAAAACAAGTTTGAATTCATGAATAATGGTGACGTTTTATCCAACGTCAATGTTTAACAACCAAAAGTATGCTTCTACGAATAGCAAGCAATAATAGTATGTGACCCATAGGTCGTTACAAATACATCATTTCAAAAGTAATATTGTTTGAATGCAAAATAAATGTTTCATGCGGTGACATCTCTATTAAGCGCAGCGGGTGTCTACAAAGCATGACTAGTACAGCGGAAGCAAGAAAACCTTAAGCACCTGAGAAAAACATGCTTAAAAACATCAACACAAAAGTTGGTGAGCTATAGTTTAAGTATAACAGTAATGTAAGGCAGGTCACGAGATTTCAGTGCTTTAACAGCGTTTCAAAACAGTATTAAAAGTATATGTATAACCGTGGGCACTTGGTAACTAACTTAACGTTTATCACCCCCTAAAAGTACATTTGGCGAGTGCGTATGTTTACGAAGTATTAAACATCCATTAAATGCTAGCGCTACTAGCCCGAGTGGGGATGTCAAACCCTATAGATCCATATCTAAGATTCGCGTTCACCAGTTCAAAGACCAATGACTAAACGTTACCGAGCTAAGGGGAAAGTTTATGCCGTTGTATAACCCACACATATATAAAGTTTAAGTACTCGTGCCTATTATTTAAAACATAAAATGCGCATGTATTCTCAGTTTCCAAAATAGGTAAAGTAAAAAGGGATGCTATAACTCACAGTGGAAAGTAGTAAAAGTCGGTACGCGGAAATAGCAAGCAAGTAGTTGGTCCGAAAGGTCCCCAACCTAAGTCAAAAGTTACTAAGTCAGTAAATCGTTCCCAAAGGTTTAAATTTATGTAAATTAGGTCTTAAGTATCATCATCATTCATCATTAAACAAAAAGTGTAAAGTAAGTTTTAAGTCAAGACTAGGGTTTGAAATAAATTCTGACTTCGTTCAGTCGCCACGACTTCTATACAAACTGAAATAAGGTGAGACTAGTGGCCATGGATCCGTATATGAGTTCCCTAGGTACTGACCAGTTTCCAGAACCAAACTCGTATTCGTTTGGCCGTGGTAACGGTTTAAGTGCGAGTAGGTCAGAAATTTCAGCACAACGTTAATAGGGTGTAGTCACTTTCGGGAGGCCATAGATCCTAAACCGTAAATCGGATTAAGATGAGGTCTAAATGGAAAATCATCTACTCAAATTGAACTAACTTAAAATCATATTTACATTAGCCCAGGTAGTCTGATCAGTTCCAGAAACATTAAGAAAGGTGTTCCGGTGGGTTCTTGGTGCTTGATGCTCATCACGGTTCTCATCCTTGATGCGTATGGCTTCAAGTGTACAAGTCGTTGATGGGTTTACATCATCTTAACCAAGTTTTGACCATCATAATACTAGTGTAAGTCTAAGATATATAGCACAACTCACTTAAGAGTTGTATGTAGTTTGATGAACCAAAGTTACATCAATATCTTAGATCCGACACATACATGAGTTACAAAAGTAATATTAAGCTACAAACTTGAAAGTAGACTAAATAATCAAGATCTTAAGTTGTAGAACTTAGATCTTAGCTAGATCTTAAAGATCCTAGACTAGAAAGTCTAGATCTAGTGTTCTTAAGTTAGATCCTAAGTTACAAAAATTGGATCTACACTTTAATGAAACCATAAGTTATGAAACTTAGATTTTCAACTTGAAAAATATATGTAAGCTTGTAAGCTCTTATTTACAACAAAATTAGATGACCATAAGCTATATAAAATTAGATCCAACATAAGTATATGAAGTTATAACTAGAAAGTTATACTTCCATATTCTTGAACTTACAAAGTTAACTTTGGTTCAAGAAAATATGAGATCAAGATTAACTAGTAACACTTGACCAAAATAACAACATCACAACTTTAAATAAATGAAATGAAGAAATAAATTAAAGTTACAAGTATTATGTTCATGTTTGCTTCATACTTGAGAAGATTCAAATCAAAGTTTGAATCTTAAGAAAGTAAGCTTCAAGTCTACAAAACATGAACACAAAGAAGATCATCAAGTTTATGAACTTTAGATCTTGAAAACATTTAAGTGTAGAACCATAAACTAACAAGTTTAGGTTCTTGTTCTTGGTTCTTCATCAAATAAGGATGGAAGACAACAAGATTTATGAAGATACAAACTAACAAGTTTGATCTTTAATTAACAACAACAACAAGTAACTAGTAATAAAGCAAGCAAATGATGATGATATGTATGTATATGATACGGTTTCAAAGAGAAAAAGAGAGGAAAAATAAAGCTTGTAACTTACAAATTTAGAGAGAAAATGAAAGAGAGAAGAAGTTGCAAGTATTACGTGTGTGTAAAAATGAAAAGTAAACTAGCAAATAAGTAACCAAGAAATAAATTTGAAATCTCACTTCCTTGCATCAAAACTAAAGGCCTAAGGCCAAATGGGGAAAGGTCAAGCTTCACTTTCATGTGTTAGGAGGTGGTGTGAGCTCAAAATAGATTAAAGTTAAAGTTCATGGGAGCTTGGTGCAAGCATGCTTGTGACAAGTCTCTTCATTCACTAATTAATCTTGCTTAAGTCTTAATAATCATAAGTAACTAGATGGGCTCCTAATTAATCCATTAAGTGTGTAGGGTGGGCTTCCAAGTCCATTAACATGTATCCAATAATAAAAGCCCAAGTCTTAAGCAAGTAAGCAATAATTAATCAAATAAAGCCCAAGAAATTAACTAGTAACATTAGTTAATAAAAAATGATCAATATTAATTAATCATGAATGTAAATAATATTCGAAAATATTATTCATGAAAAGTACGTGTGTCACAAAGACAAGTCGGGCCATGAAAAGTTAAATACGGTAACAAGTAACACGTATAAGAACACGTTTATTAAAACGCAAGCATTAATAATGAATTATTAATAAATAAATGTTGGAAAATCCAGGGTCGTTACAGGCCATGCGATCACATGGCCAGGAAGAAGGAAAAGCATGCAATCGCATGAGCCTTAGAGGCTGGCCACATCTATAAATTGGAACATTTTCTGGCCGAAATACACACACTTCACACTTATTTTCTTTCTTTCCTCTGTAATATTTATAATTATATTTATAATTATAATTAAGTTTAAGTAAGATTAATAATAAATTATGGTTTAGTTGGGTTATTGTAAGCAATGTTTTACGGGTTTTAAAGTCGAAATCATGTCCGTGTAACGCTACGCGATAAATAATCACTGTAAGCTATGTTCTTCCTTTTTAAATTAATGTATCGTAACTAAATTATTATTATGCTTATTTGAGCCGAAGTAATCGTGATGTTAGACTAAATATTAAGATGGGGTTATTGGATTTTGTACCATAATTAATGTTTGGACAAAAGACCGACACTTGTGAACATTAGACTATTGACTATTAATAGGTAGGGGGCATTGTCTAATTGAATGACAACTCATTAGAACCTGTCGAACCTATCTTCAAATTAGTTAATCTAATAATTATTAAAATGATTATGTATGTCCTATTTAGTAACGTTTATATGACATCTTTTACGATCATTTAATTAATTATTCGGGTTGGGTAATTGATTATTCATTCTGATCAAGTGGGTAAATTAATATTCATATCTCATTAAAATAGGGGTGGATTACATACAAGGATAATTGGTGTAATTGTTAACAAAGTATTAAAACCTTGGATTACACGTAGTCGATAACCTGGTGTAATTATTAACAAAGTATTAAAACCTTGTTACAGTTTGAATCCCTAATTAGTTGAAATATATGACTTCGGGAATAAGGTTAATTTGACGAGCATTTTATAATTATGACCGATGGACTATTATGGACAAAAACCAGATAGGTATCAAATAAACCAGGACAAAGGACAATTAACCCGGGTAACAATTAATTAAAATCAAAACGTCAAACATCATGATTTTGGAAGTTTAAATAAGCATAATACTTTTATTTCATATTTCATCGTACCTTTATTTACTGTCATTTTAATTACGGCAATTTACTTTATCGCAATTTAAATTCTGTCATTTTTATTTATCATCATTTACTTTACGCTTTAAATTAAGTTATATTTATATTAATATTTTATATTAGGTTTTAATTGTGACTTAAGATATAAAATCGACAAACCGGTCACTAAACGTTAAAACCCCCTTTTTTATAATAATAATATTACTTATATATATAGTTATACAAATATAGTGTAAAATAAATATAGCATTAAACTCAGCTGAATCCCTGTGAAATGAACCGGACTTATTAAAAACTACACTACTCTACGATTAGGTACACTACCTATAAGTGTTGTAGCAAGGTTTAGGTATATCCCATCCGTATATTAAAAAAAAACTTGTGTAATATTTCGTCAAATTTCGTATACACCGCTGCATACATCAAGTTTTTGGCGCCGCTGCTGGGGACCCGAAATCGAAACGCTATATATAAAAAAAATTATTTTAAGTGTTTAATCTATTTTTGTAAAGCTATATTAAAAAAAACAAAAATATAAAAAAAAAATATATATCTATTTAAGTGTTCAAGTAAAAAGAAAATATTTTTTTTTATATAAAGTATAAAAGTATTTTTTTAGTTCTTAAAAATATAAGTATTACTTATATTAATTTGGTAAAGATTAAAAAGTAAAAAGTAAAAAAAAATACGCAGAACCTGTCGATTTTTAAACTGCATCATTCTGAATCTGGATTGCCATGCGATCGCATGACTGCAATGCTTGATACCCATGTGACGGCATGAGGTATTCTGACAAGCCTGAAACCTAAGACAGCATTTATTACTTGTAAGTTTTATTAATTATTATTATTGTTAACCCTAATTAGGGTTTAGGTAATTAATTAGTTTTTAAATTTTAGTTTTAATTTATAATTAGTATTATTAAGTTTTAATATTCTTATTAACTATATAAAATAATACTTTTATAAAATAATAATATAAAAAATAATATTTTTGTAAAATTGTATTTTTATCAACTTAGTTTATATTTGTATTTTGTATTTTTCTTTATTATCGTTTAATTCGTAACTTTTATAATTTTTCGTTCGTGATTAAGTTTAAACTTAGTATTTCGCCGCAGTAATTTTATATCTCTAGATTCTTAAGCTTTGTCATAAAATCCCTTAAGTGCATTTTCTTTAGATTAAGATTTAGGCGCTTTAGAATTTTACGACATCACTTATCGCTTTAGTTTTAAATAGATTTTAAAAGCCTAATTAAGTAACAGCCGTTTTGGATATAGAATTATTTTAAGCTTTAATACCTTTAGACGCAACTTTTAGTCTTAAGTTTTTAGAATTTTAAGTTCTGACGCTCTACTTTCTTATTTTTGTTTTTCGACGTTTGTTTTTCGACTCTTATTTTTCGACGCGCTTTTTCTTTCTCATTTCTACGCTCTAGTTTTTAGGACATAGAATTTTCTATATTTTCTTTAAATTTCGACGAAAAATTGTTTTAAGCGGTTAAATTGATACATCCAAAATTTTCTGGTTCGTAGTAATAGTTAGATTTGTTAGTGGCGAGTTGTGGGCTTCCGATTTAAAGGGTCCTGGCTACCTGCTGCATCTATTGGCTATTCGAAATGTGGGAAAAATCAGAAAAGACTATTAATTTGATTGCTTATATAATTTTTATCTTTTATAACTAATAGGATATTCAGTGAATGCACCGAGTAAAACGTTCACCACCTTTTATACATTCACCACCTGTAACTCGATCAAGACATCTAGCCAATATTATCGCTGTTGATTTTTCTTTAGAATTATCATCTAGTCGAACAAGTACTCCAACTCAAATTTCCGATAATCCATATTTTGAACCCGATTTCATAATTGAGAACCCGGAGGATATTCAAGGATAATTCCAAGATCCAGAACCATTAGTCATTCCTCCTGAACCCCAAACCATTAAATCAAAATCTTCTAGTGATTCGGATTCAACAATTTCATATATGGAAATAACGAAACCTCTAAGTATGGAAGATCGAATGAGAGCTACACGCACTGACCAAGGACATGCCATTATGCAACCAGACATTAATGCGCCAGATTATGAAATCAAAGGACAAATCCTACACATGGTAACTAATCAATGCCAATATAGTGGTACGCCAAAAGAAGATCCAAACGAACATCTTCGAACCTTTAATAGGATTTGTACTCTATTCAAAATCAGAGAAGTTGAGGATGAACAGATCTATCTCATGTTGTTTTCTTGGACTTTAAAGGGAGAAGCCAAAGATTGGTTAGAATCGTTACCCGAAGGAGCGATTGACACATGGGATTTCTTAGTTGAAAAATTTCTTAAAAGATTCTTTCCGGTATCTAAAGCCGTGAGACTTCAAGGAGAAATTGTTACATTCTCGCAAAAGCCAAATGAAACATTATATGAGGCGTGGACAAGATTCGGAAAGTTGTTGAGAGGATGTCCTCAACACAGTTTAGACACTTATCAAATAGTACAAATATTCTACCAAGGTGTCGACGTTGCTACACGAAAAGACATTGACACAGCAGATGGTGGTTCCATTATGAAGAAAACCGCAACCGAAGCTCACAAAATCATTGATAACATAGCCTCCCACTCACATGAGTGGTATCAGGAAAAAGATATCTTTCGTTCATCTAAAGCGGCTAGAGCCAATTTTAGCCATGACTTTGATTTCGTTTCCGCAAAAAATAGATGCTTTCGAGAGACGAATGGAAAAGATGACTAAAGATATTCACGCAATACGAATCAGTTGTGAGCAATGCGGTGGACCACACTTAATGAAACATTGTCACATTGAACAAATGATGGAACAACGAGAGAATGTTTCCTACATAAACCAAAGGCCGGGAAATAATTATCAAAATAATTATCAACCGCCAAGGCCAAACTTCAATCGAAACCAAAACATTCTTTACAATCCAAATGGACCTAACAATAACTCATACAACCAACAAGGTCCGAATAACCAATTAACTCAAAACAACACTTTCAATCAACAAAGACCTGGCTTATATAAACCACCACAACAAACCGAAGAGAAAAAGCCAAATCTGGAAGAAATGATGGCAAAGCTAATGGAATCTCAAACACAATTTATTACATCTCAAACCCAAACAAATGAGAGGTTTGATCAGTCATTAAGAACTCAACAAGCTTCTATTTTGAATCTAAAAAACACGTAGGTACTCTTGCTAGCATGATGAGTGAGAGGAAACATGGAAAGCTACCGAGTAATACTGAAGTAAATCCTCGGAATGAAAATGTTAATATGGTGTCAACAAATTCTGAAAAACCAGCACCAGAAGATGGGAAGGTTTTAGATGTGAGTAACAATGAAGAAGTTACACCACCACCACCACCCGAGTATGTAAAGCCAGTGGTGGCACCCTACAGACCGCCCATCCCATTTCCAAGAAAAGGAGTTGAGTATGAGAAAGTAATAGGTAATAAAGTTTGTGATGCCTCTGGAAAGAAGAAGAAGAATAAGAAAGTGCAAGAAACAAAAACCGTAGAAGTAAACCTGGTAAAGACAGTTCCACCAAAACTTCCACCAAGGTTGGGTGATCCGGGTGAATTTATTGTTCCTTGTCTATTTAGTGAATGTGTCATGTATGATGCACTAGCAGATTTAGGTGCGAGTGTGAGTGTTATGCCCCTTTCATTATATAAGAGATTAGGAGTAGGTGAGTTAAGTCCAACAAAAATGAATGTTCGAATCTTTGATCAAACCATTAGGCACCCAGTTGGAATCGCTGACAACCTACCCTTTCAAGTGGGTAATTTAACCTTTTTAGTCAAATTTATTGTCATTGACATAGAAGAGGACTCAAACATTCCTCTAATTTTTGGTCAACCATTCTTAGCATCCACCAGGGCGTTATTTGATGTAAGAGAGGATAGAATGACACTTAGTGATGGTGAAAAATCGGTCACCTTTGTTTGTCGAAAGAATAAATCTCCACTAACCAAAACCGTTGAACCAACAAAAACGATTGATAAGAACCATATTATTTTACCAACTCCAACGGTAGTGCTTAACAATAATAAAATACCTAAGTGTGGAGAAGATGAAGTAAAACCTAATGATGACCTGATAACAAAGAACCCCGTTGTTGATACGAAATTAAATGACCCCGTTATTAATAGTTCAATGAAGAAACTTATTAAACAGATTCGCGATGCTAGAACCAAGGGGAACTTTAAGTTATGTAACCGGTTAGTATCCAATCTATCGCCTAAAGAAAAGGCGAAACTAGTTGAATTTGTAGATATTACACAGGAATCCGACCAATGGCTTAAAGCAAAACTCACAGATATGCAAGATGATTATGGTCAAAGAGAAATTGATAATGAAGTTAATCACAAATTCGACACCACAGCTACCTAAGTGTGGGGAGATTCAAATGTTTGCTGTCTAGAGTTAGTTATTCTGTTCTCGTGTAGTTCCAAGAATGGACTCCGATTGGTCTTTTCCACTAGCAGACACTAAAGAACTAGTTTTCTCACCCCATTCTGAATTTTTTGTATGAAATTAATACGCTTTTTAAATTTATGTTTTATGTGAATTTAAAAATAAAAATTTACTTTATTTCATTAAGTTTAAAAAAATGATTTCTAAAATTCGTCGTAAGTTAAAGACTAGATCATAGAATTGAAATTGCTTTACCCAAAGACGGGGCGAAAAATTTTGTTATCATTATTTTTAATATTATTGATCTAAAGTATGCCAAAAAAATTAAAAAACCCGAAAATGTTTGTTTTTAAAACAATCGCTTTAAAACGACAATTTTTAAATTTTGTCAAGGGATGGACTAGGTAAGTGTACCGAAACTACATCTACCTAAAGTAAAAGGAAACAAAATTTTAAAAAATTATTCATTTAAATTGTTTTGATAAATAAAGGTTTTATAAATATATATATATATATATATATATATATACATATATATATATACATATATATATATATATATATATATATATATATATATATATATATATATATATATATATATATATATATATATATATATATATATATATATATATATATTGTAGTTTATCTTATGTAAAACAGGGTAAAACAACGCACTTTCAAAGAATGACATTAAGTTCAGCAAAAGCTACTAATTTTGACGACAAGACGCAAAATATCAAATGTGATATAAAATAAGATGTTTGCAAACTCGGTACTTTTAATCACTTTTCTACACTAATCACCCTCATGAATTTATAATTATAGTCTGATTTCATGCAAATGAGGGCATTGTATGATCTCAAGTGTGGGGAAGGGTTATAAATTCTCTCCGATTTACACTTAGTTTAATTGCCAAATTTTATGAAAATTTGAAAAATTTTCAACTAAATGAATTCAAAATCATGTTTATACATATTTATGAACGATAAACCTAGGTGTTAATGCCGAAATTATTATTACCTCGGAGAGAACATAAATGGAGAAACAACCCAAAACGCTTGAATTAATTTAAAATGGAATATAAGAGAATAAAAAGGCAAAGAAAGAAATATAAAAGCCGTGTGTGGGAAAAATTTACCAAGTTATTAAAATCACATATCACATATTTTTGTACAAATAAATTAAAAGTACTTTTATTTTGGACGATATTAATTAGTTTTACCCGATTTACTGTAATATATTTGAAAGAAAGATGGATCTACACGATGAATCAATTACATCATTAAAAGGAAGTAAAGTCTTCCGAAAAAGACACGTGCTCCTTGATTTAGGTCAAGAAGTTGTCGTCCAGACCAGCTGTAGGTTGACGAAAAATCTAGAAAAGTCATCTCTAAAATCAGCAGGAAATCTATGGACCTCAGCATCAAATAGGGTCGCCAAGTGGTCAGACTTATCCTAACTATGAGAGGATCTATCTCGTAAAATGGGGAGGGCGCCCTGCAAATTAGCTTGATAAGACTAATGAATCAGACCCCCAGAAAGGATAATATCCTTAAAAGATTAAAAATCAGCATTTAAGCCTCATATTACTCAATCCTTGAGATTGACCTTAAAGATTGAGAATTACAAACTCATGGAATTCGATGATATCTAAACTCGAGCTTGAACGAGAAAATATTTTGATCAAAATTAAAACCAATTTCTTTTCTGAAAAACCTATTTTCAATACGTTTATTACCATTGGATGTAAAATCCTAAGAATTCACTTGGAATTCATTAGGTCATCTGAACCAAATCACGTGTCAACCGTAAGAACGGTGGGTGCATAGCATGGTCGAAGATAGGACCTTGTGCCAGACCGAAAAATTATAGGGTGATCTTTACTATTGCTCCTACAAAGGATAGTAATTGCATCCGACACGTTGTGGACCATGAACATCTGCATGTCATTAGACATTGCATTAACAGTTGCTTGTTCAACGCTTTCATTTACAACCGAACGGTAGTTTACCAAAAGGTAATATACGGAGCAAGTATACTGGACGTGTTGCTTTCCTAATACAAGGTTAGCAAGTGGGTAACACAAAATCGCAAGTTTTGAGCTAAAATTTTAAAATCTGAAACCCACACAACCCACAAATACATTTTGCAAACACCGGTGAAGGGTTATTCTGGAAAACTTATCTAGGGTAAAAGCTAGAATGAATTTTCAAAATATCAAATATTTTCATAAAGATCCAATTTCCTTAAAGGGATCTAAATTTTCGTAGTCATGTGGGACTGTAAACCACATCGTTACTATCATTGTTCATACCGCCATATCAAAATCACTGATGTATAAAGTGTGAGAATAAAAAAGTGATTCGAGTGAAGTGTGATATTATTTCAAGTTTTGTATTGTTTGAGGACAAGCAACGTTCAAGTGTGGGGATATTTGATAGTGCTCCAAATGAACATATATTTAGTCGCAATATCATCCCAATATGTAAAGTTTTTAATTGTAATTATTATATTTTTAAGTTGTAATCGTTTAAATAAATAAATGTGAAGATGATGCACGAAGATTAAAGAATTGAAGAAAAAGTGCCACTAAAGCCTGAAAAGTGCCACTAAAGCCATAGTGCACTCAAAAGTGCCACTAAAAGTGAGTTAAAGACTTGGCCGGATTTTGGGAGTTAAAGAAAATAATTTTTTGTGCAAATTACAAATTGTAAAACGCAAAGTACAAGATATCTACGCGTACGAAAGGACGTTCGAAAATCCAGAACCGAGACATAAACTGAGCATCAACGCGCGAGACAACGGACCTAAAATTACAAGTCAACATTGCACAAGAATATAATATAATATATATATAATTATATAAAATTATATATATTATATTATATATTAATTTAATCAAAGCCACCTATGTTTTAAACTCAAAGTGAGCTGTCATAGCTGGCCATGCGATCCCATGGCCAGGAAGAAGGAAAAGCATGCGATCGCATGAGCCTTAGAGGCTGGCCACATCTATAAATTAGAACGTTTTCTAGCCGAAATACACACACTTCACACTTATTTTCTTTCTTTCCTCTGTAATATTTATAATTATATTTATAATTATAATTAAGTTTAAGTAAGATTAACAATAAATTATGGTTTAGTTGGGTTATTGTAAGAAATGTTTTACGGGTTTTAAAGTCGAAATCCTGTCCGTGTAACGCTACGCGATAAATAATCACTGTAAGCTATGTTCTTCCTTTTTAAATTAATGTATCGTAACTAAATTATTATTATCCTTATTTGAGCTGAAGTAATCGTGATGTTAGACTAAATATTAAGATGGGGTTATTGGATTTTGTACCATAATTAAGGTTTGGACAAAAGACCGACACTTGTGAACATTAGACTATTGACTATTAATAGGTGGGGGTATTGTCTAATTGAATGACAACTCATTGGAACCTGTCGAACCTATCTTCAAATTAGTTAATCTAAAAAATTATTAAAATGACTATGTATGTCCTATTTAGTGACGTTTATATGACATCTTTTACGATCATTTAATTAATTATTCGGGTTGGGTAATTGATTATTCATTCTGATCAAGTGGGTAAATTAATATTCATATCTCATTAAAACAGGGGTGGATTACATACAAGGATAATTGGTGTAATTGTTAGCAAAGTATTAAAACCTTGAATTACACGCAGTCGATAACCTGGTGTAATTATTAACAAAGTATTAAAACCTTGTTACAGTTTGAATCCCTAATTAGTTGGAATATTTGACTTCAGGAATAAGGTTAATTTGACGAACATTTTATAATTATGACCGATGGACTATTATGGACAAAAACCAGATAGGTATCAAATAAACCAAGACAAAGGACAATTAACCCGGGTAACAATTAATTAAAATCAAAACGTCAAACATCATGATTACGGAAGTTTAGATAAGCATAATACTTTTATTTCATATTTCATCGTACCTTTATTTACTGTCATTTTAATACTGCAATTTACTTTATTGCAATTTAAATTCTGTCATTTATATTTATCGTCATTTACTTTACGCTTTAAATTAAGTTATATTTATATTAATATTTTACATTAGGTTTTATTTGTGACCTAAGACATAAAATCGACAAACCAGTCACTAAACGGTAAAACCCCCCTTTTATAATAATAATAATATTATTTATATATATAGTTATACAAATATAGTGTAAAATAAATATAGCGTTAAACTCAGCTGACTCCCTGTGGAACGAACCGGACTTACTAAAAACTACACTACTCTACGATTAGGTACACTGCCTATAAGTGTTGTAGCAAGGTTTAGGTATATCCCATCCGTAAATTAAAAAAAAAGTTGTGTAATATTTTGTCGAATTTCGTATTAAACAATAATAGTATTTCGTATACACCGCTGCACACATCACTAACCTAAGAAATTCAAAACGATATCTATACGTAATGATTATCGTTGTAATAACGTCTTAATGTTTATATATCATATTAAGATATATTAGTACATCATGTTATCATAATAATGTAATAATTTAACATCTCATTAGATATAATAACAATGGGATTAATTACATTTAACGAAATCGTTAACTTATAGGTTCCGAAACAACATGTACATGTAATGACTAACGATGCTTAACGACTCAGTTAAAATGTATATACATGTAATGTATTAAGATGTATTGTTACACTTTTGAAAGACTTCATGACACATATCAAAGTACTTCTACTTAACAAAAATTCTTACAATTACATTCTCATTCATTTTCATCAACAATTCTACTCGTATGCACCCGTATTCATACTCGTACAATACACAGCTCCTAGATGTATGAGACGACCTGTCCTAATCCATAAGGACAAATACAATAACATATGATTACATCGCGAGGTATTTGACCTCTATATGATACATTTTACAAACATTGCATTCATTTAAAAAAAACAACCTTTCATTTCATCGAAAGTTGACAGGCATGCATAATATTTCATAATATTCAACCTATAAATGACCTAATCTGTCATTTACTTAATAATAATCTCTATTGAACTCAACGACTTGAACGAAAAGTCTTTTCAAATATGCCATGGAAGACTCCAAGTAATATCTTTAAAATGAGCAAATGCACAGCGGAAGATTTCTTTCAAACTTGAGAATAAACATGCTTTAAAGGGTCAACCAAAAGGCTGGTGAGTTCATTAGTTTATCATAATCATTCATTTTCATCATTTTAATAGTCCACAAGATTTCATATATTGTTACGCGTAACTCGCGAATTAAAATTCATTCATATGGTGAACACCTGGTAACCGACCTTAACAGGATGCATATAGAATATCCCCATCATTCCGGGACTCTCATCGGACATGATAAATCGAAGTACTAAAGCAGTTCAAATTCTCTGACTGGGGCTTGTTAGTGCCCATAGATCTATCTTTAGGATTCGCGTCAATTGGTGGCAATTATAATAAACACCAATTCTTAGGCTACCAAGCTAAAAAGAGCATATTAGGTTTGATAATCCAACCATAGAATGTAGTTTCGATCACTTGTGTCTATTTAGTAAAGCATTTATAAAAGCAGCCCATGTATTCCCAGTCTCAAAAATATATATTGCAAAAGCATTTAAAAATGGAGCAAATGAAACTTATAATACTGTATTTCGTAGTAAAAATACATATAACGTCATTGAACAACTGCAAGGTTGGACTCGGATTCACGAACCTAAATTAAGTATATATATTTATATGTTGGTTAATATTTGTCTAACAATTTAGTCAAGTCATAGTGTACTACAATCCTAATGCTCGAGACTAATATGCAAAAGTCAACAAAAGCCAATTTGACTCAAAAATGATTTCTGAAAATTTATACATGATTATTATATAGTTTAAATATCGTCATTTTATATTTTTAAATATATATTTTTTTAACAGACTTATTAGAGTAAATAATATAATTCATTTATTAATAAATAGAATTTCATATTAAAATTTATAAAAATATACTTTTATATATTTTAATTAATAAATTTTTTAAAATTCATTTAATATCATAAAAATAATATGATAGATTTTATTAATGTAATTATATTACACGTAGTAAAATATCTTTGTATCTTATATTTATCAGATAAAATAATATCGATAATAATAATAAGTAAAAGTTACATTATTTTGTAATGATAATTATTGTTATTCTATTAATAAATATATCAATATTTATATTTACTAAAAATGATATTATGATAAAATAATAATTCTAATTATGATAACTTTAATATTTACGATACTTTTTAATATTAACTTTAAAATAATAATTTTAATTTAAAAATGATAATAATAATGATATTTTATAATAACAATGTCATTTCTATTAAAATGGTAATGATAGTTTTAATACTAATAATACTTTTAATAATAATAATAATGATAATGATATTTTTATCTAAATCAATATCTTACGATATTTTAATTTCATCATGATACCTATACTCATTATTTCCTAATCGATTCGTTTAATAGCTTTTAATTGTCTTTTATATGGCGTTTATATTAATGATAATACTAGTAATCATAATAATTAGATGTTACTAATATTAGTTTTAATTATAGTAATACTAATAATAATAAATATTATGATAATATTAATGATAATAATAATAATAATACTAATTATAACTTTAACGATAATAACGATAGTAATAATAATAAAAATAACAATTTTTAATGATAATACCTTTTATTGATAATAATAATAATAATAATAATAATAATAATAATAATAATTAAAAACTATAACGACGATAATAACGACGATAATAATAATCATTTTTAATAATAATACAAAAATTCAATTGACTATAACTTCTAATCCGTTCATCGAAACCATTCGATATCTAAATGAAAAGTTCTTAATTTTTCGCTAGTTTTCTAACGACATGCATATCTTATCCCTTATCTCAACCGCATATGTAACTAATTCAGGATTCAACTTAACCTATCTAACGACATTATCAAAAATACAAGCATGCATAATCCTATATACTCGAGCACTAGTCAGGGATACACTATTAATATATAAAAGTTAAGTTATGAGTGCTCACGTATCAATATTGAGATTTAATATTGCAGGAAAGGTACGTAGATGCAACTGAGATGATAAACACTAAATTGACCTCACGAGCATACCCATGAACCATACCCATCACCTCTATAGCTACAATCCATAAGTTCCTTAGCCCTATCCTACTCGCAACACTCGTTTGAAAAGCACGTGAACAGCACTCCGTCGTAGTATTTTATGTAAATATTATTACTAATAATAATACTACTAATATAATTAATAATAATATTAATAATTATAATTATAATAATATAAATAAAATGAATATATTATGGAGTATTATAGACAGAGGATAGATAAGATATATGTGTGTGTGTTTATATCAAACTGGAACTCGACTTTATAATACATGTCCTGATTTTGCACCCCATGCGATCGCATGGTGCCTCTTCTTTGTTTACATGTGATCGCATGAAGGTGATGTCCAGCTCACAAACGACGAATCAAAACTGCCGACACTCTCAAACTTATTACATGCGTAGTAGTTATTATGTATATATATTATTTTAATAAATAATATATTTAATCTTTAGAATTAATTAAATGTTATATTATATTTACGTGCGTAGTAAAAATGTAATTTTTACTAAAATGACTCTTATGTTGTCACTCGACTCATGTACCACTTTCGATTTTTCGAGCGCACTTTCGGTCGTTTAGAAAACTAGCCTTTTACACTACGCGACGTGTAGCTTTAATAATAATTTGACTTATTTATCAAAAATTTACTTTATGAAAATGTATCTTATAAAATTTGAGCGTCGTGGTCATTTGCTTCTATAAATCAATGACTCGTTGTTTACCAAAATATATTATTTTAAATTGGAACGTTTTATGACTAAGTTAAAATATATATATTTTTATTTAGAATCGTAAATTTGTATATAATAAATATTTTGAATTATTTTAACTAATGATATAATATTTAGTCTTTCAAAACCAAATATATTTCAAAATTCGTTTTATATAATTTCACTCGTTTTATATAATAGTAGTTATTTTACCAATAATGTTTTTAATATGAAAACTAAATAGTCGGTTTATCGAGGGACACAAGTTAGTCAAAGTAAAGTACACTTTTGAAATTTAAACGGAAATGATTACTAACTTTTGACTAACTCTCGTTAATGATACATTTGTAAATCACTTTTACCAAATATTCCGGATGCCGTTAAAAAAGAAAGGTTTTCTAAATCAAAGTGGACCTCTCAACAGAGACTCGTAATCATAATTCAATGTATCTGATAAATCAATCATTTGAAATTATCTTCTAATTCCATATATAATCATATTGAAACAAATACGTTCACGTAAAGTATTATACGTTTAATACTTTGTTAACGTTCTCAAGTTATAATATACATACATATACATATTCATATTTAATTATATAATGGTTCGTGAATCGTCGGAATTTGGTCGAGTTTAAATGAATGTATAAACATAGTTTAAAATTCTTGAGATTTAACTGAACAAACTTTGCTTATCGTGTCGAAATAATATAAAGATTGAAGTTTAAATTTGGTCAAAAATTTCCGGGTTGTCACAGTACCTACCCGTTAAAGAAATTTCGTCCCCGAAATTTCATAGAGGTTGTCACGGCTAACAATGAGAATGTTATTATGACAATTATGAGTTGATAAATAGAGTTTTATCTGAAATGTCCCGTTCATATTGATTATAAACGTTCCATATTAATTGATTTCGTTGTTAGGTTTTGACCTCTATATGAGACGTTTTTCAAAGACTGCATTCGATTTTAGAACAAACCATAACCTTTAGAATATTACGATGATTATCAAATAATGATAATCTAAAATATAGCGTTTTTTACACGACCATTACATAATGGTTTACAATAATATTACACATCAACATAAGTCTTCGAATGCAGTTTTTAAACAATATTATACAAGCATGGACTCCAAATCTTGTCCTTAATTTAGTATGCAACAGCGGAAGCTCTTAATAATCACCTGAGAATAAACATGCTTAAAACGTCAACAAAATTGTTGGTGAGTTATAGGTTTAACCAACATATTATCAAATCATAATAATAGACCACAAGATTTCATTTTTATAACACATCTCATATCAGGCATTTCGCAAACTGCATAGAGATAAAAACCATTCATATGTTGAACACCTGGTAACTAACCTAAATAAGATGCATATAGAATATCCCCATCATTCCGGGAATCTCATCGAATATGATAAATTGAAGTACTAAAGCATCCGTAACTCGGATGAGACTTGTTGGGCCAAATAGATCTATCTTTAGGATTCGCGTCAATTAGGGGCCATTTCCCTAATTCTTAGGCTACCAAGCTAAAAAGAGGCATATTCGGTTCGATAATCCAACATAGAAAATATTTTCGATTACTTGTGTCTATTTTGTAAAACATTTATAAAATCGCATGTATTCTCATACCAAAAAAAATAATAGATTTTAAAAGTGGGACTATAACTCACTTTCACAGATTTTTACTTCGTCGGGAAGTAAGACTTGGCCACTGGTCGATTCACGAACCTATAATAAATATGTACATTTTGATGTTTTAAGTTTATTAAGTCAGCTGTCCTCGTTAGTAACCTACAACTAGTTATCCAAAGTTAGATGTACAAAAATAAATTGATATATATTATCTTGAATCAATCCACGACCCAGTGTATACACGTCTCAGGCTAGATCACAACTTAAAGTGTATATATATATATTTGGAATCAACCTCAACCCTGTATAGCTAACTCCAACATTACTGCATATAGAGTGTCTATGGTTGTTCCAAATATTATATATACATGGGTCGATATGATATGTCAAAACATTTGCATACGTGTCTATGATATCCCAAAATTACATAATATATTAGAATACATGTAATACAATATAAATTAGCTAGGATATGATTTATATAGATTTGTTACCAATTTTCATGTAGCTACAATAAGAAAAATTATCCAATCTTGTTTTACACATAACTTCTTCGTTTTAAATCCGTTTTGAGTGAATCAAATTGCTATGGTTTCATATTGAACTCTATTTTATGAATCTAAACAGAAAAAGTATAGGTTTATTGTCGGAAATACAAGTTACAAGTCATTTTTGTAAAGGTAGTCATTTCAGTCGAAAGAACGACGTCTAAATGACCATTTTGGAAAACATAATTCTACTTTGAGTTTAACCATAATTTTTGGATATAGTTTCATGTTCATAATAAAAATCATTTTCCAAGAAGAACAACTTTTAAATCAAAGTTTATCATAGTTTTTAATTAACTAACCCAAAACAGCCCGCGGTGTTACTACGACGGCGTATATCCGGTTTTACGTTGTTTTTCGTGTTTTCCGGTTTTAAATCATTAAGTTAACATATCATAAAGATATATAACATGTGTTTAGTTGATTTTAAAAGTCAAGTTAGAAGGATTAACTTTTGTTTGCGAACAAGTTTAGAATTAACTAAACTATGTTCTAGTGATTTCAAGTTTAAACCTTCGAATAAGATAGTTTTATATATATGAATCGAATGATGTTATGAACATCATTACTACCTCAATTTTAGTAGGTAAACCTACTGGAAGTGACAAGAAATGATCTAGCTTCAAAGGATCTTGAATGGCTTGAAAGTTCTTGAAGCAGAATCATGACACGAAAACAAGTTCAAGTAAGATTATCACTCGAATTAAGATAGTTATAGTTCTAGGAATTGAATCAAAGTTTGTATATGAGTATTAAATTGATTTAGATTGACATATTACTGTAAACAACAAGGATTTTTTGAGGTTGGATGATCACCTTACAAGATTGGAAGTGAGCTAGTAAACTTGGAATTATTCTTGATTTTATGAAACTAGAACTTGTAGAATTTATGAAGAACAGTTAGAACTTGAGAAAGATCACTTAGATGAAGAAAATTGAAGAATGAAAGTGTTTTTAGGTGTTTTTGGTCGTTGGTATATGGATTAGATATAAAGGATGTGTAATTTTGTTTACATGTAAATAAGTCATGAATGATTACTAATATTTTTGTAATTTTATGAGATATTTCATGCTAGTTGCCAAATGATGGTTCCCACATGTGTTAGGTGACTCCCATGGGCTGCTAAGAGCTGATCATTGGAGTGTATATACCAATAGTACATACATCTAAAAGCTGTGTATTGTACGAGTACGAATACGGGTGCATACTAGTAGAATTGTTGATGAAACTGAACGAGGATGTAATTGTAAGCATTTTTGTTAAGTAGAAGTATTTTGATAAGTGTCTTGAAGTCTTTCAAAATTGTATGAATACATATTAAAACACTACATGTATATACATTTTAACTGAGTAGTTAAGTCATCGTTAGTCGTTACATGTAAATGTTGTTTTGAAACCTTTAGGTTAACGATCTTGTTAAATGTTGTTAACCCATTATTTATTATATCTAAAGAGATGTTAAATTATTACATTATCATGATATTATGATATATTAATATATCTTAGTATGATATATATATATACAGTTAAATGTTGTTACAACGATAATCGTTACATATATGCCTCGTTTCGAAATCATTAAGTTAGTAGTCTTGTTTTTACATATGTAGTTCATTGTTAATACACTTAATGACATGTTTACTTATCATTTATCATGATTAAACATAGTGTATCAATATCTTAATATGATTCATATGTATTTAGTAAGACGTTGTTATAACGATAATCGTTATATATATTGTTTCGAGTTTCTTAATTCAATAAACTCAATTTTATGTATATAACTCATTGTTAAAATACCTAATGAGATACTTACTTATCATAATATCATGTTAACTATATATATAATCATATATATGTCATCATATAGCTTTTACAAGTTTTAACGTTCGTAAATCACCGGTCAACTTGGGTGGTCAATTGTCTATATGAAACCTATTTCAATTAATCAAGTCTTAACAAGTTTGATTGATTAACATGTTGGAAACACTTAATCATGTAAATAACAATTTCATTTAATATATATAAACATGAAAAAGTTCGGGTTACTACAGTACCTACCCGTTAAATAAATTTCGTGCCGAAATTTTAAGCTGTTGAAGGTGTTGACGAATCTTCTGGAAATAGGTACGGGTATTTCAGCTTCATTTGATCTTCACACTCCCAGGTGAACTCGGGTCCCCTACGAGCATTCCATCGAACCTTGACGATCGGTATCTTATTTTGCTTGAGCCTTTTAACCTCACGATCCATTATCTCGACGGGTATTTCAATGAATTGTAGTTTTTCATTGATTTTAATTTCGTCTAAAGGAATAGTGAGATCTTCTTTAGCTAAGCACTTCTTTAGATTCGAGACGTGAAAGGTATTATGTACATTGGCGAGTTGTTGAGGTAATTCAAGTCGGTAGGCTACTGGTCCGACACGATCTAAAATCTTGAATGGTCCAATGTATCTTGGATTTAGTTTCCCCCGTTTACCAAATCGAACAACGCCTTTCCAAGGCGAAACCTTAAGCATGACCATCTCCCCAATTTAAAATTCTATATATTTCCTTTTAAGGTCCGCGTAGCTCTTTTGTCGACTCTGAGCGGTTTTCAACCGTTGTTGAATTTGGATGATTTTCTCTGTAGTTTCTTGAATTATCTCTGGACCCGTAATCTGTCTATCTCCCAATTCATTCCAACAAATTGGAGATCTGCACTTTCTACCATAAAGTGCTTCGAATGGTGCCATTTCGATACTCGAGTGGTAACTGCTGTTGTAGGAAAATTCTGCTAATGGTAGATGTCGATCCCAACCGTTTCCAAAATCAATAACACATGCTCGTAGCATGTCTTTAAGAGTCTGTATCGTCCTTTCGCTCTACCCATCAGTTTGTGGATGATCGGCAGTATTCATGTCTAGACGAGTTCCCAATGCTTGTTGTAATGTCTGCAAAAACCTTGAAACAAATCTGCCATCTCTATCAGAGATAATAGAGATTGGTATTCCATTTCTAGAGATAACTTCCTTCAAGTATAATCTCACCAACTTCTCCATTTTATCATCTTCTCTCATTGGCAGAAAGTGTGCTGACTTGGTGAGACGATCAACTATTACCCAAATAGTATCATAACCACTTGTAGTCCTTGGCAATTTAGTAATGAAATCCATGGTAATGATTTCCCATTTCCATTCTGGGATTTCGGATTGTTGAAGTAGACCTGATGGATTCTGATGTTCAGCTTTGACCTTAGAAAACGTCAAACATTCTCCTACGTATCTAGCAATATCGGCTTTCATACCCGGCCACCAAAAGTGTTTCTTGAGATCTTTGTACATCTTCCCCGCTCCGGGATGTATTGAATATCTGGTTTTATGTGCTTCCTTAAGTACCTTTTCTCTCACATCTCCAAACTTTGGTACCCAAATTCTTTCAGCCCTATACCGGGTTCCGTCTTCCTGAATATAAAATGTTTCTCCGATCCTTTGGGTATTTCATTCTTCAACTTTCCTTCTTTTACAACTCCCTGTTGCGCCTCCTTTATTTGAGTAGTAATGTTAGTACGAATAATTATATTCATAGCTTTTACCCGCATTGGTTCTCTGTCCTTTCTACTCAAACGGCTACCATATTTGCCTTCCCCGGGTGGTAACGAATCTCGAAATCGTAATCATTCAATAACTCAATCCACCTACGCTGCCTCATGTTCAGTTGTTTCTGATAAAATATATGTTGAAGACTTTTGTGGTCGGTATATATGATACTTTTGACCCCATATAAGTAGTGCCTCCAAGTCTTTAATGCAAAAACAACAGCGCCCAATTCCAAATCGTGAGTTGTATAATTTTTCTCGTGAATCTTCAATTGTCTGGACGCATAAGCAATTACCTTCATTCTTTGCATAAATACACAACTGAGGCCTTACTTTGAGGCATCACAATATATCACAAAATCATCATTCCCTTCAGGCAATGACCATATAGGTGTCGTAGTTAACTTTTTCTTCAACAATTGAAACACTTTCTCCTGCTCATCCTTCCATTCAAATTTCTTCCCTTTATGCGTTAATGCAGTCAAGGGTTTTGCTATTTTGGAAAAATCTTGGATGAACCTTCTGTAGTAACCAGCCAGTCCTAAAAATTAGCGTATATGCTTCGGAGTTTTTGGGGTTTCCCACTTTTCAACGGTTTCAATCTTTGCCGGATCCACTTGAATACCTTCTTTGTTCACTATGTGACCGAGGAATTGAACTTCTTCCAACCAAAATGCACACTTTGAAAACTTAACGTACAGTTTTTCTTTCCTTAACAACTCTAGCACTTTTCTGAAATGTTCTTCGTGCTCTTGATCATTCTTTGAGTAAATAAGTATGTCATCAATAAAAACAATGACAAACTTGTCAAGGTATGGTCCACACACTCGGTTCATGAGGTCCATGAACACAGCTGGTGCGTTAGTCAACCCAAACGGCATAACCATAACGCGTCCTGAAAGCAGTCTTTGGAATATCATCCTCCTTCACCCGCATTTGATGATACCCAGAACGTAAATCAATCTTCGAATAAACTAACGAGCCTTGTAGTTGATCAAAGTCGTCGATTCTTGGTAGTGGATAACGATTCTTGATGGTAAGTTTGTTTAACTCGCGGTAGTCAATACACAACCTGAATGTACCATCCTTCTTTTTGACAAACAAAACAGGAGCTCCCCATGGTGATGTGCTTGGTCGTATAAAACCACGCTCTAAAAGTTCTTTTAGTTGGCTTTGGAGTTCTTTCATTTAACTGGGTGCGAGTCTGTATGGAGCACGAGCTATTGGTGCAGCTCCTGGTGTGATGACCCGGGAATTTCCAACTAAATTTAAACTTAATCTTTATTTGATTTCGACATGATAAGCAAAGTATGTAATGTTGAGTTTAGAAAATTTTAGAAACGATGTTCATATATTCAATTGACCTTCGACTGCTCTCGAAGATTCACGAACAATTAATTTTAAATAGATATGTGTGTATGTATATATAAATAATAATTCGAAATATAATTTAAAGTATTATATGTTGTTGTAAAAAAAATTAATAAAATAAAAAAATAGGATATTATAATAAATATTATCTAAAATATATCTCTATATATAAATAAAGTATATTAAAAATAAATATTAAATGATTGTAATACTCGTTTGATGTTTCGATTGATATTAAGCAAGTTAAATTCAAACTTATGTAATTTTAAAATAGACGGCGATTCGAAAATGAGTTTTATAAATTTTAGACTTATTAATAATATATTTAGAAGTTGTTTGTTAAATTTTAAATTTTTTTATATTTTACTTAGGGTTGTGAGAGAATAATTAATGTAATTTTTACTTAATAGTTAATGATCGAATTCTATGCCATAATGACTGAATTAAATAAATATACTTAATTTAAAATTTTGGAATTTTTAGGAACACTTCTATATTTTAACTGTTTAGCAAGGGACACGATATAATGTCCATATGAAATTGATGTCGACAATAATAGGACAAACTATTCTGCACTATATGTTCCGTTTCATATCATAGTCTTTAACAGATATAAAGTTTATTATTTTATTATTATTATTACTTTAAGTCCGTGAGAATATTTGGCAAGATGTTGCAAATTGAGAATGATTGAGTTACTGTGTACATAGGAGTTATTATTATTATTATTTTACGTTTCTTATTTCTCAAACATATATACATATATTGATATATGCATACTCAACATATACATATATAACCATGATCAACCAAACCCATCCTTATGTTTTTACACCCTCTCCTCTTCCTCCCTTCTTAAACCGTAACCACCACTGCCATCACCGGAGCACCACCTCCGGCCATATTTCACGACCACACTCATTTAACCTTCACCTTTGGAACCCAAGAACACCACCCTACTCACCATCTCAAACCCACATACCGAAATAAATGAAACCATCTTCCATATTTCTCTTTTTAATATTTCTGTTTACAAACATATATATATATATATATATATATATATATATATATATATATATATATATATATATATATATATATATATATATATATATATATATATGAGATATAGGCTTAAACAAACTACCACCTTCATTCTTCCTACTTGAACTCCACTTCATCTATCACCCACCATCTTCGGTCCTTAGTTCAACCCAGTTAACCATAGTGAACCCAATTCGAACCAAATCACCACCCTCTTCATTTGAAGTTATATTTTTTTTTCTCTTTTTCAAATGGTATCTAGTAACCAATATGTTCATACGGGTCCCAAGCTGAAAAATGAAACCTCTATTTACTCCATCATTTTTCTTGCAAGGTTGTATCTAATTTTGATATTTTGTAATATATATATATACTCTGTAATGAATTATGGGTTTGAGATATGAATCAAGTACCCAAACCAAAGCCATATAAACTTTCTTGTCCAATAATGGAACACCATGGAGAACCATCATCATCGAACCCTTTTCACCTTCGGCACACCCTGTAACCTACCTGCCATCACCTGCAAAACAACCACAGCCACCACTATGATCCACCACCGCTGCCATTTTTATGATTATTTCACTACTACGGCCATTTATTTATTTCTGTTTAATCGAATCATCACCACCAAGACCCTACTGCTACTCGCATGCTTCTTTTTTTTTTCTCTCGATGCAACCAACACCTTCTTGATTAAACTGCCATGTTAATTGATAATGATGAAAGTTGGTTTGGTAATAAAGAGGGAAAGGCAAGTTGTAAAGTAGGAATTGTTTATGTCTCCACCGAATGAATTAGGTGATAACTTATTGTGGGGACATTTTTGTATAAAGAATCCTAGAAAAGATTGGTTAACAAGCTGGAGATTTCAAAGCTGTAATACTTCTATATTTGTAGATTGGGCCATGAGTTTGTTTTGATATTGGACCGAAGTATTCCTTTTCTTGTTGGGCTACTTCGAGTTACAAAACCCACAATCCACCATGTTAATTGCTGTTGTTGATAGAAGAAACGAGAATGATCAACACCTGCCATTTGTTTCTGTACTTCTGTATTTGTTTCTGTTATGTCAAAGGTGGAGAAATAATGACAATTAAACCATGATGCCGATGATGATAGAGTGAGATGATGACAGTTTGATTAATGACGTTAAAACAAATAGTGATGATATGGGTTAAGGATTTAGATAATGATTATGATGATAACTAGGATATTAGAGATGATGATGAACTTGATAAACGATAAAGATGCTGAATAGAAATTAGGTTGAGGTCAACATGATGAGAGGAATAGATGTATAATGTTTACGGTTATGATTAAAGTGATGATACTAGGGTTGATGTTGGTCGAGCACACAAACGTTTGGTTTTAAGGGTTTTATTTAGGCTACAAGTATTACGAGTTAAAAGAATTAATGGTGGTATAGGGTTAAAAGAAACAGTTGTACAGTTAAGTGGTTGAACGTGTAGTTGTTGAGCGAATGGTCACGGGTTCAATCCCAACTTGCTTCGAAAATTTTGGTTATTTAACTCAACAACTTGGGCCAACTATCTTGGGCTTATGAAATCATGTTAGTCGTGCTTGTTAGTGAGCCGAGAGTTCCTTATCTGTTGGGCTTACGAATTGGGCCGAGAGCAAACCTAAACAATTGAGTCACTAGGGATATTAAGTGAGCTAAAATAAATTATGTTGTTGGGTCAAATGCAGATATATAGATGTGGGTACGAATAAAAACATAAAGTAGAACAGATGGTTGGACGTTTTGTTGGGGAAAGAGAGGTCGCGGGTTCGAGCCCGGCATGAGACAATTGTTTTTTGGGAAAAGCTTTTTAAGCTAGTTCATTTATTATTATTATTATTATTATTATTATTATTATTTTTATTATTATTATTATTATTATTATTATTATTATTATTATTATTATTATTATTATTATTATTATTATTATTATTATTGTTGTTGTTGTTATTATTATTATTATTATTACCAAAATTATATCATAATTATTAGTATTATCATTAAACATTATTAGTATTATCATTACAAACATTATTATTATTAGTACTATCTTTATCATTAATATTAAAATTATCATTATTATTATTATTAGAATTACCATAACTTTTATCATAATTAGTATTATTTTTTTTATCATTATTATTATTAGTACTATTAATATATCAAATGAAGATTTTCTGTATAAAAATATATGTATGACATAAAACCTAACCATATTAATACTTTTGTAAAATGTTAATTATCTATATAAAATAAATATATCTAATTAAGTTACTAATAAGACACATGATATAAAATACCAAATAAAATCACTAAAAATATATATATTTGTTAGATTACCATTACATGTATTAATATACATGATTGAATAATAGGTTCGTGAATCCGAGGCCAAACCTATACTTGTTCAATGTCGTCATATATATTTTTACTACAAAATACAATATTGTGAGTTCATTTGCTCCCTTTTACTCTTTACATTTTTGGGACTGAGAATATATGCGCTGTTTTTACAACTGCTTTATTAAATGCTTTTGAAATATATTTTGGACTGCGAATACATGAAATGCTATTATAAATGTTTGACGAGATAGACACAAGCAAAACATTCCTCGAATGAATTATTATGCAGACAGAAGTTCTGCGGATTATTATTGAATTATGTGGACATGATAATTGCCACCATTGAATTATGTGGACATGATAATTGCCACCATTGAATTAAGTGGACATGATAATTGCCACCATTGAATTATGTGGACATGATAATTGTCACCAGTTGATGTGAATGTTATATATCGAGAGAATTATTTTATACACAGGTTATGTGTATGTTATTTTTGTACACAAGATATGTGTACGGTTACTATGATTTATGAAAATGGTTTCGTACACGAGAAAGATGTACTGTATTTAAAAGATATAGCATGTACATTACAGGTGGGTATAGGATTCGGGCCCATTTGTACCATGCATCATTTAAATTTTGTGGTCTATCAAAATGATGAATTTTATTGTTTTAAGATAAACCTATGAACTCACCAACCTTTTGGTTGACACTTTAAAGCATGTTTATTCTCAAGTATGAAAGAAATCTTCCGCTGTGCATTTGCTCTTTTTAAAGACATTATTTGGAGTCGATCATCGCAATGGAACCAGATGTTGGTGACTTCGTCCAGATGGATTAGGACGGGGTATGACATGTGGTATCAGACCGGTGGTCTTAGCGAACCAGGTCATGCATTAGTGTGTCTAACTGATAGTCATTTAGATGCATTTGTGAGTCTGGACTTCGACTGTGTCTGCATGTCAAAAGTTTTGCTTATCATTTCTAGTCGGAAATCATCTGCTTATCATCCTTAGGAAATTACCTGCTTATCATTCTTAGTCTAGACACATCTTACTGCAATGACTGCATGAATAGTGTATAGACAAAATTCATATCTTAGCGTATCTGTTACTGTAGACTTTGCCTGACAACTTCCGTAGATTCCTCTGTAACTTATGGGATTTTAGTATTATATATGCATATGTAAATTATGTATTGCAGAGTACCAATCTACATCCTATAACCTATTTCTTATCAAAAATCCTTCATCTGATCGTACGAGATGAATCCCTCAACCAGTTCGAGTCCCTCAGATTTCGACAGCTATTCTGATAGTTATTCCGACAGCTATTCCGACATGGATATTCACCTAAGCTACTAAAGCGGTGTCACCAGAATGAATCCATCAATCAGCCATCCCCAATTCATCTAATGGGTTCGTAGTTGACTTAATCAATGGAGACACGAAGAAGGCGATCCCCTCCACCAACCGAATTCATCTCTTGACGAAGAACCTGAAGCGCTTACAGACGAACCTGTTCGAGACACCATTTTCTCTCTCATATCCAGAGTATCTCTTTATAATTATATACTATCTCAAATTCTAGATTTTATTCATTTGCCCGTTCTTATAGACAATCATCCCGAAGTAATAAGTCAACGAACTACGCGCCCGAGTTGTAGCCTTGGAAAATATGGTGCAAAATGTACCAGCTTCAGCAACAACATCAATACCATTACCACTAACAACCCAAGTTTCAACGTCACAAGCCTCAACATCTCATTCGGTACCTCGAATATAATCATCGTACTACGAGTCGTTCTACATAAACTATCTTCGTCCTTCATGGAAATTATGTAATCTTTAATGTTTTAGAGATTATGTACTCTAGTTTTAGCCAAAAATCTGATGAGTTTAATATCACATTGACTCATTAAATCCATGATTACGTCTGAAAAAAATATATATGTATATATGTTTTCATAAAGATTGTAATTAAAAATTCTTTTGTACAAACTGTTAATGGTGAAAATATTTTAACGGGTAGGTAATACCCGAGGAATATTTAGATTTCATATTAATAAGTTACATTGTACATTCTTCGAATCTGATTCAACAATCATTTACTATCCTATTTACAACCATCGATATACGTATCCGTTCACCGCAAAATAACCATTTTCATTCAATTTCATATTTGGATTTTTGACTTCTCAGAATCCAACAAGTGGCATAATGAAGAAAATATTTGACAAAATAAAATTTGTTAGAAACAAACAAATTAACTATGAGGAATTTTGTTAAGAATTCACGCTAACTGTTCCTAGCTAATTGTTCCTAGCTAACTGATTACATTTTATTTATCGCAATTTAATTATCGCAATTTACATTCTCGTAATTTTATTTATCATCATTTAATTTCTGTTATTTACTTTACGCATTTTATTTATCGTCATTTAATTTCTGTATTTATTTTACGCACTTTAAATATCGGGACACGTATACAAGGTTTTGACATATCATATCGACGCATCTATATATATTATTTGGAATAACCATAGACACTCTATATGCAGTAATGCGGGAGTTAGCTATACAGGGTTGAGGTTGATTCTACAATAATATATATAGTTTGAGTTGTGATCGAGTCTGAGACATGTACATGGGTCACGATACGTATTAATTAATTCAAATATTATATATTAAACTATATATGAATTATTGGACTGTTAACTGTGGACTATCGACTGTGGACGAATAATATTGGACAATTAAAATGAATTAAAATATTTATTATAACATATGAAACTAAACAATTCTTCAAGTTTGCCACTTGATTTAATCCTAAACCTCATTTGTATCTTGACGATTACAATCTGCGTTCAAACCTTTAATGATTCTTGAAAACACCTCAATCGAGAGAATGAACCAACCGCACTTCATCTACGGAAGGAAAGAGTTATGTATATAGTATTGCACCTGAGAAACCCTCAGCAAATGAGTAAAAGTTTAACACGTAGCCGCGTCAGATCCTTTGGCATTTATTAGCAAAAATAACTTTGCGATCCCTTTTCAAAGTAGCCAATTTTGTCACAGCTCCAGCAAGTCAACTTCGACTTTTCATTCGAAGTAGCCTTACTATAATCCTGATATATACGATTACCCTTTTGATACCAGAGAATTCTTTTATATTCCACTATATTGCCAGCAAACGTACCAGCAACCTCGTTGCTCCTTGGCTCAAATCTCTACGACAAATCAGTATATTTATCTATTGAAGTCTTATCATGAACTCCATATATTTATCTATTGAAGTCTTATCATGAATTCATCGGTATCTAGTAACGATAATTACCAAACCAAATACCCAATCGATAATCTCGAAATTCTCAGCGATTCCACGACAACAATTTATATATATATAAATATAAATATATATATATATATAAATATAACTTCTATCTCCTGGATTTACGAATTCCAATTCTGAAATTCTGAAAAGCACCCAGTCTGCAAATTAATGCTCTGAATTTTGAAAATGTTGAATAAAGCAGCAAAAACTGTAAACGATCTTAACAGCCAAAAGTTTAATGATAAAGAATGCAGTGTTGGAAACACTCAATGGAAAATATGTACTGAAAAACTGATTGAGCAAACTACGAAGGAGTCTCTGAACAAATCACAAGGACTAAACTTGTACATTAAGAATCCTGATGATTCTGTTTCTGATAAAATCTTTAGCGAATACCTTGCTTCTGACTTCAAACTCTTGCGGACAAATTTTTATTCACCATCCTTCGATATTAGAAATTCCAAGATATCATTGTATATCTCATTATAAATATCCTTCATATTTCTGAAGATATTTTCATAAATATTCTTATCTGAAATCATTAATCTCTTTGTGCTATCAGTATTACATCATATAGAAACTGTTAGTTTCTATATTCTGTAAACTTTCAAGCTTAAAATATGAATGTTATTGAAGCAATGTTGGGAACTGAAGCATGAGTTAGTATAATATAATGACACTTGATGAACGTAATTATATTACAGTAAGTCATGCTGAGTTTCTAATGAAACGTGATGATTCACAGATCATAACGTCATCATGTGCCATGTTACATAACTCTTTCATTCTGCTTAACTTCGGAATATATCAAGATAGTATGTTCTTGATAGTTCTATTCTCAGTGATTCAGGTAATTTGACAAATCAAATCGTGCAATTACATTCTTTCTTGTTTAGAACATTAAGTTCACTTGAAACTCCATACTTACGAATTCTGGACCATTACTTGCTTTACTAAGAGGTCGAGAAGATAATAAAAAGGCAAAGAGTTCCAAAATATAAGAGAAAATATAAAGCCCAATAACTATACGGAGGTTACAAACCGTGGATATTGATACGAATAGCAATATAAAGACACGGTATAATTAAGAATAGCATCCTCCCAAAGTAATAGTAGAAGTAAATAGATTCTTCTGGAGGAAGATTGAAAAGAAGGATGACAGAAATGATAATTAAGAAAATATCAAGGATTAGAACTGGATTCGGCATTTTCACAATATTTTGGGTGTATGAATTAAGAAAGAAAGTATAGGAATGGCGAGAATAAAGGAACGGAAGAATTTAATTTATAACGAAAATATCAGACAGAGTAATCGAGGCAGATCACCGTATTTAATTATAGAGATTTTAATTTCCTTATTCGTCAAAAAATCAAATCTCTCAGATTTCGAAGATTTTCTTTAAATCCCTTGAATTCAACAAAGACAACATCAAAAGTTAAGACGCACCTTACTTTCTAAATTCAACCCTAACTCTGTCAAAAGTTAAGGCGAATCTTACTTTTCATATTTCAATCTTTTGGAATAGCTTCATTCGTACTCTTCGAATAATCGAATTGTTTTATCCACATTACTCAATGATGATAAAACTCTATTTATCAACTTATATTCGTCATGAAAACAATTTTATTATTAGATATGACCACCTCACTCAAATTTCGGGACGAAATTTATTTAACGGGTAGGTACTGTGATGACCCGGGAATTTCCAACTAAATTTAAACTTAATCTTTATTTGATTTCGACATGATAAGCAAAGTATGCAATGTTGAGTTTAGAAAATTTTAGAAACGATGTTCATATATTCAATTGACCTTCGACTGCTCTCGAAGATTCACGAACAATTAATTTTAAATAGATATGTGTGTATGTATATATAAATAATAAATCGAAATATAATTTAAAGTATTATATGTTGTTGTAAAAAAATTAATAAAATAAAAAAAAGGATATTATAATAAATATTATCTAAAATATATCTCTATATATAAATAAAGTATATTAAAAATAAATATTAAATGATTGTAATACTCGTTTGATGTTTCGATTGATATTAAGCAAGTTAAATTCAAACTTATGTAATTTTAAAATAGACGGTGATTCGAAAATGAGTTTTATAAATTTTAGACTTATTAATAATATATTTAGAAGTTGTTTGTTAAATTTTAAAATTTTTTTATATTTTACTTAGGGTTGTGAGAGAATAATTAATGTAATTTTTACTTAATAGTTAATGATCGAATTCTATGCCATAATGACTGAATTAAATAAATATACTTAATTTAAAATTTTGGAATTTTTAGGAACACTTCTATATTTTAACTGTTTAGCAAGGGACACGATATAATGTCCGTATGAAATTGATGTCGACAATAATAGGACAAACTGAGGGCTGCTAATCACTTCAAAAACTATTCTGCACTATATGTTCCGTTTCATATCATAGTCTTTAACAGATATAAAGTTTATTATTTTATTATTATTATTATTATTACTTTAAGTCCGTGAGAATATTTGGCTAGATGTTGCAAATTGAGAATGATTGAGTTACTGTGTATATAGGAGTTATTATTATTATTGTTTTACGTTTCTTATTTCTCAAACATATATACATATATTGATATATGCATACTCAACATATACATATATAACCATGATCAACCAAACCCATCCTTATGTTTTTACACCCTCTCCTCTTCCTCCCTTCTTAAACCATAACCACCACTGCCATCACCGGAGCACCACCTCCGGCCATATTTCACGACCACACGCATTTAACCTTCACCTTTGGAACCCAAGAACCACCACCCTACTCACCATCTCAAACCCACATACAGAAATAAATGAAACCATCCTCCATATTTCTCTTTTTAATATTTCTGTTTACAAACATATATATATATATATATATATATATATATATATATATATATATATATATATATATATATATATATATATATATATATATATATATATATATATATATATATATATATATATATATATATATATATATATAGGCTTAAACAAACTACCACCTTCATTCTTCCTACTTGAACTCCACTTCATCTATCACCCACCATCTTCGGTCCTTAGTTCAACCCAGTTAACCATAGTGAACCCAATTCGAACCAAATCACCACCCTCTTCATTTGAAGTTATATTTTTTTTTCTCTTTTTCAAATGGTATCTAGTAACCAATGTGTTCATACGGGTCCCAAGCTGAAAAATGAAACCTCTATTTACTCCATCGTTTTTCTTGCAAGGTTGTATCTAATTTTGATATTTTGTCATATATATATACTCCGTAATGAATTATGGGTTTGAGATATGAATCAAATACCCAAACCAAAGCCATATAAACTTTCTTGTCTAATAATGGAACACCATGGAGAACCATCATCATCGAACCCTTTTCACCTTCGGCACACCCTGTAACCCACCTGCCATCACCAGTAAAACAACCACAGCCACCACTGTGATCCACCACCGCTGCCATTTTTATGATTATTTCACTACTACGGCCATTTATTTATTTCTGTTTAATCGAATCATCACCACCAAGACCCTACTGCTACTCGCATGCTTCTTTTTTTTTCTTTCTCTCGATGCAACCAACACCTTCTTGATTAAACTGCCATGTTAATTGATAATGATGAAAGTTGGTTTGGTAATAAAGAGGGAAAGGCAAGTTGTAAAGTAGGATTTGTTTATGTCTCCATCGAATGAATTAGGTGATAACTTATTGCGGGGACATTTTTGTATAAAGAATCCTAGAAAAGATTGGTTAACAAGCTGGAGATTTCAAAGCCGTAATACTTCTATATTTGTAGATTGGGCCGTGAGTTTGTTTTGATATTGGACCGAATTATTCCTTTTCTTGTTGGGCTACTTCGAGTTACAAAACCCACAATCCACCATGTTAATTGCTGTTGCTGATAGAAGAAACGAGAATGATCAACACCTGCAACTTGTTTCTGTACTTCTGTATTTGTTTCTGTTATGTCAAAGGTGGAGAAATAATGACGATTAAACCATGATGCCGATGATGATAGAGTGAGATGATGACAGTTTGAGTAATGATGCTAAGAAAAATAGTGATGATATGGGTTAAGGATTTAGATAATGATTATGACGATAACTAGGATATTAGAGATGATGATGAACTTGATAAACGATAAAGATGCTGAATAGAAATTAGGTTGAGTCGACATGATGAGAGGAATAGATGTATAATGTTTACGGTTATGATTAAAGTGATGATACTATGGTTGATGTTGGTCGAGCACACAAACGTTTGGTTTTAAGGGTTTTATTTAGGCTACAAGTATTACGAGTTAAAAGAATTAATGGTGGTATAGGGTTAAAAGAAACAGTTGTACAGTTAAGTGGTTGAACGTGTAGTTGTTGAGCGAATGGTCACAGGTTCAATCCCAACTTGCTTCAAAAATTTTTGTTATTTAACTCAACAACTTGGGCCAACTATCTTGGGCTTATGAAATCATGTTAGTCGTGCTTGTTAGTAAGCCGAGAGTTCCTTATCTGTTGGGCTTACGAATTGGGCCGAGAGCAAACCTAAACAATTGAGTCACTAGGGATATTAAGTGAGCTAAAATAAATTATGTTGTTGGGTCAAATTCAGATATATAGACGTGGGTATGAATAAAAACATAAAGTAGAACAGATGGTTGGACGTTTTGTTGGGGAAAGAGAGGTCGCGGGTTCGAGCCCGTCATGAGATAATTGTTTTTTAGGAAAAGCTTTTTAAGGTAGTTCATTTATTATTATTATTATTATTATTATTATTATTATTATTATTTATTATTATTATTATTATTATTATTATTATTATTATTATTATTATTATTATTATTATTATTATTATTATTATTATTAACAAAATTATATCATAATTATTAGTATTATCATTAAACGTTATTAGTATTATCATTACAAACATTATTATTATTAGTACTATCGTTATCATTAATATTAAAATTATCATTATTATTATTATTATTAGAATTACCATAACTTTTATCATAATTAGTATTATTTTTTTTATCATTATTATTATTAGTACTATTAATATATCAAATGAAGATTTTCTATATAAAAATATATGTATGACATAAAACCTAACCATATTAATACTTTTGTAAAATGTTAATTATCTATATAAAATAAATATATCTAATTAAGTTACTAATAAGACACATGATATAAAATACCAAATAAAATCACTAAAATATATATATTTCTTCGATTACCATTACATGTATTAATATACATGATTGAATAATAGGTTCGTGAATCCGAGGCCAAACCTATACTTGTTCAATGTCGTCTTATATATTTTTACTACAAAATACAATATTGTGAGTTCATTTGCTCCCTTTTACTCTTTACATTTTTGGGACTGAGAATATATGCGCTGTTTTTACAACTGCTTTATTAAATGCTTTTGAAATATATTTTGGACTGCGAATACATGAAATGCTATTATAAATGTTTGACGAGATAGACACAAGCAAAACATTCCTCGAATGAATTATTATGCAGACAGAAGTTCTGCGGATTATTATTGAATTATGTGGACATGATAATTGCCACCATTGAATTATGTGGACATGATAATTGCCACCATTGAATTAAGTGGACATGATAATTGCCACCATTGAATTATGTGGACATGATAATTGTCACCAGTTGATGTGAATGTTATATATCGAGAGAATGATTTTATACACAGGTTATGTGTATGTTATTTTTGTACACAAGATATGTGTACGGTTACTATGATTTATGAAAATGGTTTCGTACACGAGAAAGATGTAGTGTATTTAAAAGATATAACATGTACATTACAGGAGGGTATAGGATTCGGGCCCATTTGTACCATGCAGCATTTAAATTTTGTGGTCTATCAAAATGATGAATTTTATTGTTTTAAGATAAACCTATGAACTCACCAACCTTTTGGTTGACACTTTAAAGCATGTTTATTCTCAGGTATGAAAGAAATCTTCCGCTGTGCATTTGCTCTTTTTAAAGACATTATTTGGAGTCGATCATCGCAATGGAACCAGATGTTGGTGACTTCGTCCAGATGGATTAGGACGGGGTATGACACCTGGTACGAGATCTATTTAAAATTCAACAGATCGATGTGGAGGTAGTTTCGGTAATTCTTTCGGAAATACATCGGGAAATTCTTTTGCTACGGGAACATCATTGATGTTCTTTTCTTCAGGTTTGACTTCTTCGATGTGTGCTAGAACGGCATAGCAACCTTTTCTTATTAGTTTTTGCGCCTTCAAATTACTAATAAGATTTAGCATCGCGTTGCTCTTTTCTCCGTACACCATTATAGGTTTTCCTTTTTCTCGTACAATGCGAATTGCATTTTTGTAACATACGATTTTCGCTCTCTCCTTTTTCAACCATTCCATGCCGATTATCACATCAAAACTCCCTAACTCTACTGGTATCAAATCGATCTTAAACGTTTCGCTAACCAGTTTAATTTCTCGATTCCGACATATTTTATCTGCCGAAATTAATTTACCGTTTGCTAATTCGAGTAAAAATTTATTATTCATAGGCGTCACTGGACCACTTAATTTAGCACAAAAATCTCTACTCATATAACTTCTATCCGCACCCAAATCAAATAAAACATAAGCAGGTTTTTCATCGATAAGAAATGTACCCGTAACAAGCTCCGGGTCTTCCTGTGCTTCTTCCGTATTAATGTTAAAAACTCTCCCATGGCTTTGCCCATTATTATTTCCCTGGTTTGGACACGCAGTTTTGTAGTGGCCCTTCTTCCCATATCCAAAACAAATAATGTGGGCATTACTTGTTCCTTTACCCGATGGTCCATAAATTTCACACTTCGTTGTATCATGACCCTTTCTATTACATTTAGTACATGTTGCTGGACAAAAAGTAGTTGGATGGTACCCTTCACACCTTAGACACGGAATTTTCTGATTTTGATTACCAGTGTTGTTATTGAGATTGTTGTTGGGATTTTTGTTGTTGCGATTGGTATTGTTGTTGGGATGACTGTTGTAGTTGTTGTTGTTGGAATGGTTTTTGTTGCGTTTGTTGTTGCGAAAAATGGTGCGATTGTGGTTGTGATTGTGGTGTTGATTGTTGAAATTGTGACTCTTGTCACTGGGTTCTTCCCACTTTCTCTTGACTTGTTTCATTTTGGCCTCCTCGGCCGCCTGCTCTTTAGTCATTCCCTCGATCTGGTTTATAAGTTTGTGAGCCATTCGGCTTGCCTTTTGCATTGAAGTGGGCGCGCTTGAACTCACCTCCTCCTGAATTCTCTCTGGTAACCCCTTTACAAACGCATCGATCTGCTCTTCTTCATCTTTGAACACTCTTGGGCACAATAAACACAACTCGGTGAATCATCGTTCGTATGTAGTGATATCGAATCCCTTCGTTCGTAATTCTCTAAGCTCTGTCTTGAGCTTATTGACTTCGTTTCTGGGACGGTACTGCTAGTTCATCAAGTGTTTGAATGCTGACCACGGTAGTGCGTAAGTAGCATCTTGTCCCACTTGTTCGAGATAGGTATTCCACCATGTTAACGCAGTACCTGTGAAGGTATGCGTGGCTTACTTTACCTTATCTTCCTCAGCACATTTGCTTATAGCAAACACAGATTCGACCTTTTCGGTCCATCGTTTCAGTCTGACTAGTCCTTCAGTTCCATCGAATTCCAGTGGTTTACAGACAGTGAAAGCCTTGTAGGAGCATCCTACACGGTTTCCCATGGAGTTAACTCTACTGCTAGACCCTGAGTTATTGTTGTTTTGCATTGCAGCCTGTACTGTGGCTATATTTGCTACAAGGAAAGCATGGAAGTCTTCCTCACTCATCTTTAAGTTCTGACGAGTAGTCGGTGCCATTTCCTTCAAAAATAGCCAAAAGAATTAAGTTAATCATATAGAATATTAAGAGTAGTCAATAGTATTTCGTAGCATAATATGAACTCATTTATAAAATATTTTTCTTCATATTAGCGTTTTATAAGTTTTAATTTAGGTAATACCTACCCGTTAAGTTCATACTTACATACAATTCAACTACTACAATTCTATATGAAAAACTGATTATAAAAATATTTCACATTCAAACTTTTATACAATATTTTGCAAATTTACAATACCGCTATTTTACATATAGCATGAAATATATCACATAAAAACTCTGATACAAAATAGTTGCGAAGACAATTCTAGTTAATACGCAAGTCGTTCAACAAAGGCAATAAAGACACGTAATTCATACGTCCAGAAACAAGTCATGCATTCTGGTTTTACTAAGACATCATGTTGTAATGTCGTCAAAAGGACGAGGGTTTCGTAATGTCCAACAGCCCCGTAATAATCTAAAAACCTTGTTTCTCACCCCAACTGCTGAATCCGTCACTTGTGGGAAGGTTTTATTTAAAAGTTGCAATTCGATGTTCTTTTTCTCACTTTGGTAAGAAGCGAACATCACTAACCCGTAAGCATAACATGCTTCTTTATGTTGCATGTTAGAAGCTCTTTCTAATTCACGAAATCCTATGTTGGGATATGTTGAGTCAAAATAGGTTCTTAACCCGTAGCGTAAAATTGCATTTGGGTTCCCTGCATTTAACGCTTTAAAGAAAACACGGCATAACTTACGGTCTCCCCAATGTGATATACCCCACCTATTAAAGGAAAGCCTTTTATAAACTAAGGCATTTCTGGAAAGTGTTTCAAATGTTTGACAATTTAATTTCGCCATAACTAATTGTGCTGATGAATTCTGACCGAATCTAGACAAGATTTCATCAATCATATCCTCTGGTAGGTCTTCTAAAATATTCGGTTTTCTAACCTTAACGTCCATTTTGTATTTTTATACTTTAAAAATAGACGAGGGTTAGATTCATAAAAGATAATTAACAAACAATACAAGCAATTTTTACATAGAACATAAAAGTACAAGCACACTACAATACATATAATACACAACATGATTACAACCCTCTAATCTGAATCACTGGTTTCTTCTTCTTCGGACTTGGTTCGTTTTCCTAATTTTCTAGGAATATATGGTGTTCCTCTAATACGATTTGTCATTTTCCACAATGGTTTAGAAAATCCTGGTGGTTTAGAGGTTCCCGGGTCATTGTTACATTTTAGGAAATACGGATGTTACCGATACATATAAAGTTCATCGGGGTTGGAATCGGGTTTCTCTATTTTTATACCTTTTCCCTTATTATTTTCTTTCGCTTTATTAAATTGGGTCGAGGTAATTTCTATAACATCATCAGAATCCTCATCGGGATCCGATTCATCGGAAAATTGGTAATCTTCCCAATATTTTGCTTCCTCGGCGGAAACACCATTGACCATTATTAACTTTGGTCCGTTGGTTGAGGATTTTCTTTTATTTAATCGATTTACTGTAGGTATCAATATTTCTTCCTTTGGAACCTCTTCTTCTTCTGGTTCCTCCTCTTGCGATGCCTCCTCTTCTGTTTCCTCTTCTTCCGGTTCCTCTTCTTCTGGTTCCTCCTTTTCCGGTTCCTCTTCGGGAATTTGTGAATCTTCCCAAAGTATATTCGACTCTTCATTATTATTAGGTGAGTCGATGGGATTTGTACTAGTGGTAGACATCTATCACACAATATCAAACACATTAAGAAGTTAATATATCACATAATAATTACATGCTAATAATATATAGTTTCCAACAAAAGTGTTAAGCAATCGTTTTCAAAGAAAACACGGTCGAAGTCCAGACTTACTAATGTATCCTAACAAACTCGATAAGATACACTAATGCAAATTTCTGGTTCTCTAAGACCAACACTCGGATACCAACTGAAATGTCCCGTTCATATTGATTATAAACGTTCCATATTAATTGATTTCGTTGCGAGGTTTTGACCTCTATATGAGACGTTTTTCAAAGACTGCATTCGATTTTAGAACAAACCATAACCTTTAGAATATTACGACGATTATCAAATAATGATAATCTAAAATATAGCGTTTTTCACATGGCCATTACATAATGGTTTACAATAATATTACACATCAACATAAGTCTTCGAATGCAGTTTTTAAACAATATTATACAAGCATGGACTCCAAATCTGGTCCTTAATTTAGTATACAACAGCGGAAGCCCTTAATAATCACCTGAGAATAAACATGTTCAAAACGTCAACAAAATTGTTGGTGAGTTATAGGTTTAACCTACATATTATCAAATCATAATAATAGACCACAAGATTTCATTTTTATAACACATCTCATATCAGGCATTTCGCAAACTGCATAGAGATAAAAAAAAATTCATATGTTGAACACCTAGTAACCAACCTTAACAAGATGCATAAAGAATATCCCCATCATTCCGGAAATCTCATCGGATATGATAAATCGAAGTACTAAAGCATCCGTAACTCGGATGAGGCTTGTTGGGCCAAATAGATCTATATTTAGGATTCGCGTCAATTAGGGGCCATTTCCCTAATTCTTAGGCTACCAAGCTAAAAAGGGGCATATTCGGTTCGATAATCCAACATAGAAAATATTTTCGATTACTTGTGTCTATTTTGTAAAAAATTATAAAATTGCATGTATTCTCATCCCACAAAAAATAATAGATTTTAAAAGTGGGACTATAACTCACTTTCACAGATTTTTACTTCGTCGGGAAGTAAGACTTGGCCACTGGTCGATTCATGAACCTATAATAAATATGCACATATATATCAAAGTATGTTCAAAATATAATTATAACATTTTTAATACATTTTGATGTTTTAAGTTTATTAAGTCAGCTGTCCTCGTTAGTAACCTACAACTAGTTGTCTAAAGTTAGATGTACAGAAATAAATTGATATATATTATCTTGAATCAATCCACGGCCCAGTGTATACACATCTCAGGCTAGATCACAACTCAAAGTATATATATTTTTGGAATCAACCTCGACCCTGTATAGCTAACTCTAACATTACTGCATATAGAGTGTCTATGGTTGTTCCAAATAATATATATACATGGGTCGATATGATATGTCAAAACATTTGCATACGTGTCTATGGTATCCCAAGATTACATAATATATTAGAATACATGTAATACAATATAAGTTAGCTAGGATATGATTAATATAGATTTGTTACCAATTTTCACGTAGCTACAACAAGAAAAATTATCCAATTTTGTTTTACCCATAACTTCTTCGTTTTAAATCCGTTTTGAGTGAATAAAATTGCTATGGTTTCATATCGAACTATATTTTATGAATCTAAACATAAAAATTATAGGTTTATAGTCATAAATACAGGTTACAAGTCGTTTTTGTAAAGGTGGTCATTTCAGTCGAAAGAACGACGTCTAGATGACCATTTTGGAAAACATACTTCTACTTTGAGTTTAACCATGATTTTTGGATATAGTTTCATGTTCATAAGAAAAATCATTTTCCCAGAAGAACAACTTTTAAATCAAAGTTTATCATAGTTTTTAATTAACTAACCCAAAACAGCCCGCGGTGTTACTACGACGGCGTATATCCGGTTTTACGGTGTTTTTCGTGTTTTCCAGTTTTAAATCATTAAGTTAGCATATCATATAGATGTAGAACATGTGTTTAGTTGATTTTAAAATTCAAGTTATAAGGATTAACTTTTGTTTGCGAACAAGTTTAGAATTAACTAAACTATGTTCTAGTGATTTCAAGTTTAAACCTTCGAATAAGGTAGTTTTATATATATGAATCGAATGATGTTATGAACATCATTACTACCTCAAGTTTTGTAGGTAAACCTACTGGAAGTGACAAGAAATGATCTAGCTTCAAAGGATCTTGGATGGCTTGAAAGTTCTTGAAGCAGAATCATGACACGAAAACAAGTTCAAGTAAGATTATCACTCGAATTAAGATAGTTATAGTTATAGGAATTGAATCAAAGTTTGCATATGAGTATTACCTTGATTTAGATTGACATCTTAATGTAAACAACAAAGATTTCTTGAGGTTGGATGATCACCTTACAAGATTGGAAGTGAGCTAGTAAACTTGGAAGTATTCTTGATTTTATGAAACTAGAACTTGTAGAATTTATGAAGAACACTTAGAACTTGAAGATAGAACTTGAGAGAGATCACTTAGATGAAGAAAATTGAAGAATGAAAGTGTTTTTAGGTGTTTTTGGTCGTTGGTATATGGATTAGATATAAAGGATGTGTAATTTTGTTTACATGTAAATAAGTCATGAATGATTACTAATATTTTTGTAATTTTATGAGATATTTCATGCTAGTTGCCAAATGATGGTTCCCATATGTGTCACACCCCCAAATAGGGCCTAGGGTAATTGTGACTAATTATATCAAATCACAGTTGTATAAACGAGAACGACTCTATATGAGACGTTTTGAATAAAACATTTATTAATAAAACAGCGGAAGTATTAAAAGTTTTACATCAAATTTAAACTGAAATAATAATAATAGTCTTAATGCAAAGTAAATGTAATGAAATAAAGACTCCATGTAGCAGCATTCAATTCATCAAGTAGCAATCATGGCAATCATCTTATTCGTCACCTGAGACAAAACATGCTTAAAGTGTCAACCAAAAAGGTTGAGTGAAATTCATAGGTTTATATAATATGCATTAGACCACAAGATTTAGTTTAATGTTGATTGATACCAAATATATCAATCTAAAAGTGTTGCTGCAGTTTGTAATATCGCGACTAAACAAAAGTTACCCCTTGACACCTTGTACTGTCAGTGTCGTTGAATCATTAGTATGTAACCAAAGACTAACGGTCAAATGGTTAGAGACGTTACTCTCAATAGGCCTATTCACAATAATTAAATTTGCATTTAAACGTAGCAATTAACGATATTACGGTAGGGATTTAGCATGAATCAAAGCATGATATCATAGTTAACAATTTAGTACTTGTGTCTAAGTGTAAAACAGTCATAAAGCAAGCATGTGTCTCACCCCAAAAGTTATAAAACATTTATGAAATAGTAAAAAGTGGGGTTATGAAGTTCACCTTAAATAGCAGTTGACGTATTCTACCCAAGAAAGGAAAGTAAAGCAAGTAAGTGACCGGGATATCAACTAGAAGTAGTTCTTTAAGAGAGAAATGAGAGATTAAGGTGCAAGTTTGAAATGAGAAGTGTATGTAGTATTTATAGTTGAAAATGTGAGGTAAAAAAATAAAATAATAAAAGAAGTTTGTATTTTTATTAAAAGTAAATATTAAAAGTTAAAATAAGAAAAAGTAGTTTGTATTTTTATTAAAAGTAAATCTTAAAAGTTAAAATAAGAAAAAGTAGTTTGTATTTTTATTGAAAGTAAATCTTAAAAGTTAAAATAAGAAAAAGTAGTTTGTAATTTTATTAAAAGTAAATCTTAAAAGTTAAAATAAGAAAAAGTAGTTTGTAATTTTATTAAAAGTAAATCTTAAAAGTTAAAATAAGAAAAAGTAGTTTGTATTTTTATTAAAAGTAAATCTTAAAAGTTAAAATAAGAAAAAGTAGTTTGTATTTTTATGAAAAGTAAATCTTAAAAGTTTAAATAAGAAAAAGTAGTTTGTATTTTTATTAAAAGTAAATCTTAAAAGAAAAAGTAGTTTGTATTTTTATTAATAGTAAATCTTAAAAGTTAAAATAAGAAAAAGTAGTTTGTATTTTTATTAAAAGTAAATCTTAAAAGGTAAAATAAGAAAAAGTAGTTTGTATTTTTATTAAAAGTAAATCTTAAAAGTTAAAATAAGATAAAGTAGTTTGTATTTTTATTAAAAGTAAATTTTAAAAGTTAAAATAAGAAAAAGTAGTTTGTATTTTTATTAAAAGTAAATCTTAAAAGAAAAAGTAGTTTGTATTTTTATTAAAAGTAAATCTTAAAAGAAAAAGTAGTTTGTATTTTTTTTAAAGTAAATCTTAAAAGTTAAAATAAGAAAAAGTAGTTTGTATTTTTATTAAAAGTAAATCTTAAAAGTTAAAATAAGAAAAAGTAGTTTGTATTTTTATTAAAAGTAAATCTTAAAAGTTAAAATAAGAAAAAGTAGTTTGTATTTTTTATTTATTTATTAAAAGTAGATATAGTTTTGATTTTTTTTTATAAAATTCTAAAAAAAAATCGTTTAATACATTTTTAAGAACATTTAACATTTTATTTCTATATTTGTTTAATTATTAAATACGAATTTTATATAAAAATTATTATTATATTTAGTTTTTATAATTAAAATTAAAATTTATGATTATTACTTTATAGTTTTTATTAGGTTTATAAATGTTATAATATTATTTATTATTTAGTTAATTATATATTCTATTAACTAAATAACAAAAGTAATATATATATATTATATATATATTCATTGATGTAGTTATGTTATATTATATAACATAACCTTATTTATAATATTTATAATTATATTATTTATTTTAAGCGTACGTTTATTCGGTCAACGTTAAATTTATTCGTATATAACAACTCTAGGTATTTTAGTAAAATCGAAAGTCGAAAAGTGAGGGTTGTTATAGTACCTACCCGTTAAAAGAAATTTCGTCCCGAAATTTAGTTTTTGCCATCAATCGGCGTTGTTCGTACATAGATGAGAATATTTACGTTTTATTTGGTCTTCACATTCCCAGGTATGTTCGGGGCCTTTCGTGAATTCCAACGGATAGAATGTTGTTCTGTTTCATGCATTTAAATCGTACGAACCCTAATTTCTTACAGGTTCTTCTATAAAGTGCATTTTATCATTAATGCGGAGGTTATCTAAAGGATTAATAAGAGTGTCATTTGACTAGGTTATCCTCAAAAGGGATGATGGTGCTATACGAGCATTTTAGTAAACTGAACACATGAAATGTATTATGAATAGTATTGAGCTTATTTAAAACTTTGAGTGTTTACGCCATAATATTAGGGTTGACAAAACAGAGAGTAGTTCATGAAAATTATAGTCATGAAGTTTGATAGAGATCATCATTGTTTACAACAAGAATATTGTAATGATGATTATAAGTTGAAAAAATAAAGTTTTATCACTACTGAATAATATGGATAAAACGATTTAATTATAGGAAGCGTATAAATGAAGCTATTGTAAAAGAGTGAATAAGAAAATTAAATGTTCGCCTTAACTTTTGACGTAGTCACGGTTGATTTCCGGAATTCAAGGGATTAAAGAAAATCTTCGTAATCCATAAGATTTGATTCTCCGGTAATTAAGGAATTTGAAATTTTCTTTGATTAAATGCGGTGAATTGCTTCAATTGCTGTGTTTGGAATTTTGATATAAATTAGCTTCTTCCGTTTCATTATCTTCACCACTTCTATACTTTCTTCCTAAATTCATACTTCCAAAAGATTTGCTAATATGCTCAATCCCGTATTGATACTTGTTATTATATTGACCATATATGCAGTCATTCTTCATTTTCTTTTACCACCAGAGGAATCTGTTTACTTCTACTATGCCCTTGGGGTTATAATGTTTTTAATTCTCCTGTGTCTTTATGTTGCTATACGCATTGATATCCACGGTTTGTAATCTCGGTATCGTTATCGGGCTTTATATTTTCCCTTATATGTCGGAGCTCTTTGCCTTTTTATCCTCTTCTCGACGTCAAGTCAAGCGAATAATGGTCCAGAATTTGTAGGTATGAAGTTTCGAATGAACCTAATGTTCTAAGCGTAATATCATGATTTGATTTGGTAAGTTACCAGAATTACTGAGGATAGAACTATCAAGAATATATTTTCTTGATATGTTTAGAGATTAAGTAGAATGTAAGAGTCGTGTAACATGGCAAATGATGATTATAAAGTCTATGAATCATCATCTTCCATTAAAATTTAGCATGACTTACTGTAATATAATCACGTTGGCCTGACGTCATTACATTATACTAACTCATGCTTCAATTCCCAACATGTGATGACCCGAAATTTTTTGACTTATTTAAACCAATTCTCTATATGATTTATTATTTTAACACGCTAAACAAAGTCTGTTAGATTGAGTCTCAAAATTTTAGAACTGTTTCATATATACAATTACCTTTGATTACTCTCGACGATTCATGAACAATTATATGTATGTATATATATATATATATATATATATATATATATATATATATATATATATATATATATATATATATATATATATATATATATATGTACAAGTAAAAATTACTTTGTTACAGTAAAATACTATTTGCTACAATGAAACCGTATTTTGCTACAGTGCTACAGTGAAAACGACTTTGCTACAGTGATTTGCTAGTAAACACTATTTGCTACAGTGAACACTATTTGCTACAGTAAAACACTATTTGCTACAGTAAAATACTATTTGATGTCGACGAACTAGCAAACAAAAACGAAAAAGGCGGCCATGCGATCGCTTGGCAAAAACACTGAAAACTCATGCGATCGCATGAGCTACAGTAAATCGAAAAGTACTATAAAAGGCCAGTTTGTTGTGTCCCGAATTGGTGCCAAACGAGAAACGAAAGATAGAAATGTATATTGACGGTTTATCGATCAATATCAAAGGAAATGTTACATCGTCCAAACCAAATACGATGCAGGAAGCCATGACAATGGCACACCAACTCATGGACCAGATCACAGAGAGTTCGATTAAGGCACCAATTTCCGAAGTTAAGACAACTGAAGGAAAGAGGAAATGGGAAGACTATAAGGGCAAAAGTACTCAACTGAAGAAACAAGAAACTTTTAAAGGTAAACAAGATGGGGTAACTGGTAGTCCAAACTATAAGGTACCCCATCCGTTCTGCAAAAGATGTTACACACATCATGCAGGTTATTGCCAAGTGGTCTGTGATAAGTGAAACAAGAAAGGACATGTGGCGAAAGATTGTTATGCCATCGTTTCTGAAGTAAAGACAAAATCAACCGATGTCAAGAAATGTTATGGATGCGGGAAGTCTGGTCACTTTATAAATCAATGCCCTGATAAGGAGAAGAACAAAGAACTCGCACGTGGGAGGGCATTTAATGTTAGTGCCAGTAAAGCACGTGAGGATCCTAATCTTGTCACGGGTACGTTTACCGTTAATAATCAACTAGCTTTTATTATGTTTGATACGGGTGCTGATAGAAGTTATATGTGTAAAGACTTTAGTTCTAAACTAAAATGTGCATCATTACCTCTAGACAATAAATATACTATTGAATTAGCTAATGGTAAATTGATAAAAGCCGATAAAATTTTCCATGGTTGCGAAATGAATCTCGCTGGTGAAACCTTCAAAATCGATTTGATACCCGTAGAATTAGGAAGTTTTGACGTAATCGTTGGCATGGACTTAATGTCCAAAACAAGAGCGGAAGTTGTTTGCACTGAGAAAGCAATTCGCATCCCTCATAAGGATAAAACGTCATTAATGATTTATGGGGAGAAGAGCAACTCAAAGCTGAACTTTATCAGCTGTATGAAGGCCTAGAAACTTATAAGAAAAGGTTGTTATGCTATTTTGGCACACGTAAAGAAGATCGATACTGAAGAAAGAAGCATTAATGACATGTCGGTTGTAAGTGAATATCCCGGAGTATTTCTAGAAGAATTACCGGGGCTACCTCCACACAGATGTGTAGAATTCCAGATTGATCTCATACCAGGAGCTGCACCTGTAGCCCGATCTCCATATAGACTTGCACCTTCAGAAATGCAAGAATTACAAGACCAGTTGCAAGAATTATCGGACCGTTGATTTATTCGTCCCAGTTTTTCACCTTGGGGTGCTCCTATTCTGTTCGTCAAGAAGAAGGATGGATCTATGAGAATGTGCATAGATTACCGAGAATTAAACAAATTAACGATCAAGAATCGGTACCCATTACCGAGGATTGATGATTTGTTTGATCAATTGCAAGGATCAAGTGTTTATTCTAAGATTGATCTATGCTCCGGATATCATCAGCTGAGAGTGAAGGAAGAAGATGTTCCTAAAATCGCGTTCAGAACCCGTTACGGTCACTATGAGTTTCTAGTCATGCCTTTTGGATTGACTAATGCTCCAGCAGTATTCATGGATCTAATGAATCGCATCTGTAGACCGTATTTAGACAAATTTGTCATTGTTTTTATCGACGACATATTGATTTACTCGAAGAACAAGGAAGAACATGAGCAACACTTAAGACTGGTACTGGAAGTACTCAAGAAAGAAGAACTGTACGTAAAATTTTCGAAGCGTGATTTCTGGTTACAAGAAGTACAATTTTTGGGCCATGTTATCAGTAAACATGGAATTAAAGTTGACCCTGCCAAGATCGAAGCCATTAGTAAATGGGAAACACCGAAGACTCCAACACAAATTCGCCAATTCTTAGGCCTTGCTGGTTACTACCGAAGATTCATTCAAGATTTCTCTAGAATCGCCAAACCCTTAACCGCATTGACTCAAAAGGGAAAGAAGTATGATTGATCCACGGAACAGGAATCCTCATTCCAGTTATTAAAGAAGAAGTTAACGTCTGCACCCATTTTGTCATTACCGGAAGGAAATGATGATTTCGTGATCTATTGTGATGCTTCGCGCCAAGGTTTAGGATGTGTATTAATGCAACGCACAAAAGTCATCGCATACGCCTCATGACAACTAAAAATTCATGAAAAGAACTATACGACGCACGATTTGGAACTTGGAGCAGTAGTTTTTGCACTCAAAATATGGAGACACTATCTATATGGCACCAAGTGTATAGTGTACACCGACCATAAGAGTCTTCAGCATATTTTTGATCAAAAACAACTCAATATGAGGCAACGTCGCTGGGTAGAGTTGTTAAACGATTACGATTGTGAAATCCGTTACCACCCCGGAAAGGCTAATGTTGTAGCTGATGCCCTAAGTCGGAAAGAAAGAGTAAAACCTCTTAGGGTCCGAGCTTTGAATATTACAATTCGTACTGATCTCACAAAACAAATTCAAGCAGCACAGTTAGAGGCTTTAAAAGAAGAAAATGAAAAAGGCGAAATGAGCAGAGGGTTAGAAAAACAGCTTGAAGTAAAAGCCGATGGAACCCTGTATTTTGCTGATAGGATATGTGTAGTGACCCGAACTTTTCCATGTTTACATATATATTAAATGAAATTTTTATTTACATGATTAAGTGTTTCCAACATGTTAAGCAATCAAACTTGTTAAGACTTGATTAATTGAAATAGGTTTCATATAGACAATTGACCACCCAAGTTGACCGATGATTCACGAACGTTAAAACTTATAAAAACTATACGATGACATATATATGGTTATATATATAGTTAACATGATTTTATTATAAGTATGTATCTCATTAGGTATTTTAACAATGAGTTATATACATAAAAATGAGACTATTAATTTAAGAAACTCGAAAACGATATATATAACGATTATCGTTATAACAACGTCTTACTAGGTACATATGAATCATATTAAGATATTGATACACTTGGTTAATTATGTTAAATGATAAGTAAATATATTATTAAGTGTATTAACAATGAAATACATATGTAAAAATAAGACTACTAACTTAATGATTTCGAAACGAGACATATATGTAACGATTATCGTTGTAACGACATTTAACTGTATATATATCATACTAAGATATATTATATATCATAATATCATGATAATATAATAATTTAAAATCTCATTTGATATTATAAACATTGGGTTAACAACATTTAACAAGATCGTCAACCTAAAGGTTTCAAAACAACACTTACATGTAACGACTAACGATGACTTAACGACTCAGTTAAAATGTATATACATGTAGTTTTTTAATATGTATTTATACACTTTTGAAAGACTTCAATACACTTATCAAAATACTTCTACTTAACAAAAATGCTTACAATTACATCCTCGTTCAGTTTCATCAACAATTCTACTCGTATGCACCCGTATTCGTACTCGTACAATACACAACTTTTAGATGTATGTACTATTGGTATATACACTCCAATGATCAGCTCTTAGCAGCCCATGTGAGTCACCTAACACATGTGGGAACCATCATTTGGCAACTAGCATGAAATATCTCATAAAATTACAAAAATATGAGTAATCATTCATGACTTATTTACATGAAAACAAAATTACATATCCTTTATATCTAATCCATACACCAACGACCAAAAACACCTACAAACACTTTCATTCTACAATTTTCTTCATCTAATTGATCTCTCTCAAGTTCTATCTTCAAGTTCTAAGTGTTCTACATAAATTCTACAAGTTCTAGTTACATAAAATCAAGAATACTTTCAAGTTTGCTAGCTCACTTCCAATCTTGTAAGGTGATCATCCAACCTCAAGAAATCTTTATTTCTTACAGTAGGTTATCATTCTAATACAAGGTAATAATCATATTCAAACTTTGGTTCAAGGAATTTAAGGTAGTAATGATGTTCATAACATCATTCGATTCATACATATAAAGCTATCTTATTCGAAGGTTTAAACTTGTAATCACTAGAACATAGTTTAGTTAATTCTAAACTTGTTCGCAAACAAAAGTTAATCCTTCTAACTTGACTTTTAAAATCAACTAAACACATGTTCTATATCTATATAATATGCTAACTTAATGATTTAAAACCTGGAAACACGAAAAACACCGTAAAACCGGATTTACGCCGTCGTAGTAACACCACGGGCTGTTTTGGGTTAGTTAATTAAAAACTATGATAAACTTTGATTTAAAAGTTGTTATTCTGAGAAAATGATTTTTATTATGAACATGAAAATATATCCAAAAATTATGGTTAAACTCAAAGTGGAAGTATGTTTTCTAAAATGGTCATCTAGACGTCGTTCTTTCGACTGAAATGACTACCTTTACAAAAACGACTTGTAACTTATTTTTCCAACTATAAACCTATACTTTTTCTATTTAGATTCATAAAATAGAGTTCAATATGAAACCATAGCAATTTTTATGATTTGATATATATAGGTTAAACCTATAACTCACCAACATTTTTGTTGATGTTTTAAGCATGTTTATTCTCAGGTGATTATTAAGAGCTTCCGCTGTCGCATACTTAAATAAGGACGAGATTTGGAGTCCATGCTTATATGATATTGTGTAAAAACTGCATTCAAGAAACTTATTTTGTTGTAACATATTTGTATTGTAAACCATTATGTAATGGTCGTGTGTAAACATGATATTTTAGATTATCATTATTTGATAATCTACGTAAAGCTTTTTAAACCTTTATTGATGAAATAAAGGTTATGGTTTGTTTTAAAATGAATGCAGTCTTTGAAAAACGTCTCATATAGAGGTCAAAACCTCGCAACGAAATCAATTAATATGGAACGTTTTTAATCAATAAGAACGGGACATTTCAGTTGGTATCCGAGCGTTGGTCTTAGAGAACCAGAATTTTGCATTAGTGTGTCTTATCGAGTTTGTTAGGATGCATTAGTGAGTCTGGACTTCGACCGTGTTTACTTGAAAAATGATTGCTTAACAAATTTTGTTGGAAACTATATATTTTTAACATGTGAATATTATGTGATATATTAATCTCTTAACGCATTTGATATTATGTGATAGATGTCTACCTCTAGAACAAGTCCCATTGACTCACCTAATAATAATGAAGAGTCAAATGTAAATTGGAATGATTCGTGGACTGATTCACAAGTTCCCGAAGAGGAACCGGAAGAAGAGTCGGAACCGGAAGAAGAATCGGAACCGGAAGAAGAATCGGAACCAGATGAAGAAATAGAACCGGTGGGGGAAATAATAAAACAGTTAAGTAAAAGAAAATCCTCAACCAACCGACCAAGGTTAATTATGATCAATGGTGTTTCCGCCAAGGAAGCTAAATATTGGGAGGATTACCAATTCTCCGATGAATCGGATTCCGACGAGAATTCCGATGATGTTATAGAAATTACCCCATTGAATTTAAAAAGGCAAAAGAAAATAATAAGGGAAAGGGCATAAAAATAGAGAAATCTAATTCCAACCCTGATGAACTTTATATGTATCGTCAACCCCCGAAGTCCTTAAGTTGTAATAATGACCCGGGAACCTCTAAACCACCAGGTTTTTCTAAACCAATGTGGAAAATGACGGCTCGTATTAGGGGAACATCATATATCCCTAGAAACTTGGCAAAACGAACCAAAACCGAAAAAGAAAAAACAAGCGAGTCGGAATAAGATAGTTGTATTCGTGTGGTGTAATATATGTAATATAGTGTGCTTATGCTTTATGATATATGTAAAAATTGCTTGTATTAATAAGTATTTTTTTTATGAATCTAACTCTTGTCTATTTTACAGTATAAAAACACAAAATGGATAGACAACCCAATATTTTAAGAGACCTACCCGGAGACATGATTGATGAAATCTTGTCTAGAGTCGGTCAGAATTCTTCGGCACAACTATTTAAGGTGAGATCAGTTTGTAAGACATTCGAAGAACGTTCCAAGAATGCCTTGGTTTATAAAAGGCTTTCGTTCGAAAGATGGGGGATATCACATTGGGAAATCCATAAGTTACGATGTGTTTACTTTGACGCATATATTACGGGGAACCCAAATGCTATTTTACGCAATGTGTTAAGAAATTATTTTGACTCAATATATCTGAATATTGGACTTCGTGATTTAGAAAAAGCGGCTAACATGCAACATAAAGAAGCATGTTATGCTTACGGATTAGTAATGTTCGCTTCTCACCAAAGTGAGAACAAGAACATCGGGCTACAACTATTAAACAAAACGTTTCCACAAGTGACGGAGTCGGTAATTGGGGTAAGAAATGAGGTTTTTAGATTGTTACGGGACTGTTGGACATTACGTAACCCTTGTCCCTTTGACGACGTTACAACACACTGTCTTATCAACGGCCATAACGGTTATGTTCCACAAGACCAAGGATGGGAAGTAATCCTAGTAAAACCAGAATGCATGACTTGTTTCTGGACGTATGAATTACGTGTCTTTATTGCCTTTGCTGAACAACTTGTGTACTAGCTAGAATTATCTTCACAACCATCTTGTATCAAATTTATTGTGTGCTATATTTTATGCTATATGTAAAATAAGCGGTATTGTAAGTTTGTAAAATATTGTGTAAAAGTTTGAACGCGAAATATTATTATAATCAGTTTTTCATATAGAATTGTAGTAGTTGAATTGTATATTAGCTACTAAGTATGAACTTAACGGGTAGGTACTACCCGAATTTAAACTTATAAAACGCTAATATGAAGAAAAAGCTTTTATAAATGAGTTCATATTATGCTACGAAATACTATTAACTACTCTTAATATTCTGTATGATTAACTTGTTCCATTTGACTATTTTGAAGGAAATGGCACCGACTACTCGACACACCGTGAATATGAATGAAGAGGAATTCCATACTTTTCTAGCTTCAAACATAGCCGCAGTACAGGCTGCGCTACATACCAACAATAACCTTGGATCTAGCAGTACAGGAAATCGTGTAGGATGCACCTACAAAGAATTCACTGCCTGCAAACCTTTGGAATTTGATGGAACCGAAGGACCGATCGGATTGAAACGGTGGACCGAGAAGGTCGAATCGGTGTTTGCCATAAGTAAGTGTACTGAAGAGGACAAAGTGAAGTACGCTACGCATACCTTCACAAGTTCTGCGTTAACATGGTGGAATACCTATCTAGAGCAAGTGGGACAAGACGATGCGTACGCACTACCGAGGTCAGCATTCAAGCACTTGATGAACGAGAAGTACCGTCCCAGAACCGAGGTCAATAAGCTCAAGACAGAACTTAGAGGGTTACGAACCCAAGGATTTGATATTACCACGTACGAAAGACGATTCACAGAATTGTGCCTATTGTGTCCGGGAGCATTCGAAGATGGGGAAGAGAATATCGACGCGTTTGTGAAAGGATTACCGGAAAGAATCCAAGAAGATATAAGTTCACACGAGCCCGCCTCCATACAACAGGCATGTAGAATGGCTCACAAACTAGTGAACCAGATTGAAGAAAGAATTAAAGAACAGACTGCTGAAGAGGCCAATGTGAAGCAAGTCAAAAGAAAGTGGGAGGAAAACGGTGATAAGAATCACCAATACAACAACAACAACAATTACAACAATAATCGCAACAATTATCCCAACAATCGCAACATCAATCGCAACTACAACAAATGGCCCAACAACAACAACAACAACAACAACAACAACAACAACAACAACAACAACAGCAATTACAACAATCATCCCAACAACAATAATAACCGCAACAACAACAACAATCAGAAGCAGCTATGCCAAAGGTGTGAAAAGTATCACTCGGGGTTCTGCACCAAATTTTGCAACAAGTGTAAAAGAAATGGTCATAGCGCAGCGAAGTGTGAGGTCTACGGACCAGGGGTTAATAGAACGAAAGGAACAAATGGTGTCGGAACGAGTAATGGCAGAGCAAGTAGTGTCGGAGCAAGTTATGCCAATGTAGTTTGTTATAAATGTGGAAAACCGGGCCACATTATTAGAAATTGCCCGAACCAGGAGAACACGAATGGACAAGGCCGCGGAAGAGTTTTCAATATTAATGCGGCAGAGGCACAGGAAGACCCGGAGCTTGTTACGGGTACGTTTCTTATTGACAATAAATCTACTTACATTTTATTTGATTCGGGTGCGGATAGAAGCTATATGATTAGAGATTTTTGTGCTAAATTAAGTTGTCCATTGACGCCTTTGGATAGTAAATTTTTACTCGAATTAGCAAATGGTAAATTAATTTTAGCAGATAATATATGTCGGAATCGAGAAATTAAACTGGGTAGCGAAATATTTAAGATTGATTTGATACCAGTAGAGTTAGGGAGTTTTGATGTAATAGTTGGCATGGACTGGCTGAAGAAGGTGAAAGCAGAGATCGTATGTTATAAAAATGCAATTCGCATTGTACGAGAAGAAGGAGAACCCTTAATGGTGTACGGAGAAAAGGGCAACACGAAGCTACATCTTATTAGTAATTTGAAGGCACAAAAACTAATAAGAAAAGGTTGCTATGCTGTTCTAGCACACGTCGAGAAAGTACAAACTGAAGAAAAGAGCATCAATGATGTTCCCATTGCAAAAGAATTTCCCGATGTATTTCCGAAAGAATTACCGGGATTACCCCCACATCGATCCGTTGAATTTCAAATAGATCTTGTACCAGGAGCTGCACCAATAGCTCGTGCTCCTTACAGACTCGCACCCAGCGAGATGAAAGAACTGCAAAGCCAATTACAAGAACTTTTAGAGCGTGGTTTCATTCGACCAAGCACATCACCGTGGGGAGCTCCTGTTTTGTTTGTCAAGAAGAAAGATGGTACATTCAGGTTGTGTATCGACTACCGAGAGTTGAACAAACTTACCATCAAGAACCGCTACCCACTACCGAGAATCGACGACATATTTGATCAACTACAAGGGTCGTCTGTTTATTCAAAGATTGACTTACGTTCCGGGTATCATCAAATGCGGGTGAAAGAAGATGATATTCTAAAGACTGCTTTCAGAACACGTTACGGTCATTATGAGTTTATGGTCATGCCGTTTGGTTTAACTAATGCACCAGCTGTGTTCATGGACCTTATGAACCGAGTGTGTGGACCATACCTTGACAAGTTTGTCATTGTTTTCATTGATGACATACTTATTTACTCAAAGAATGACCAAGAACACGGTGAACATTTGAGAAAGGTGTTAGAAGTATTGAGGAAGGAAGAATTGTACGCTAAGTTTTCAAAGTGTGCATTTTGGTTGGAAGAAGTTCAATTCCTCGGTCACATAGTGAACAAAGAAGGTATTAAGGTGGATCCGGCAAAGATAGAAACTGTTGAAAAGTGGGAAACCCCGAAAACTCCGAAACACATACGTCAGTTTTTAGGACTAGCTGGTTACTACAGAAGGTTCATCCAAGACTTTTCCAGAATAGCAAAACCCTTGACTGCATTAATGCATAAAGGGAAGAAATTTGAATGGAATGATGAACAAGAGAAAGCATTTCAGTTATTGAAGAAAAAGCTAACTACGACACCTATATTGTCATTGCCTGAAGGGAATGATAATTTTTTGATTTATTGTGACGCATCAAAGCAAGGTCTCGGTTGTGTATTAATGCAACGAACGAAGGTGATTGCTTATGCATCTAGACAATTGAAGATTCACGAACAAAATTATACGACCCATAATTTGGAATTAGGCGCGGTTGTTTTTGCATTAAAGACTTGGAGGCACTACTTATATGGGGTCAAAAGTATTATATATACCGACCACAAAAGTCTTCAACACATATTTAATCAGAAACAACTGAATATGAGGCAGCGTAGGTGGATTGAATTATTGAATGATTACGACTTTGAGATTCGTTACCACCCGGGGAAGGCAAATGTGGTAGCCGATGCCTTGAGCAGGAAGGACAGAGAACCCATTCGAGTAAAATCTATGAATATAATGATTCATAATAACCTTACTACTCAAATAAAGGAGGCGCAACAAGGAGTTTTAAAAGAGGGAAATTTAAAGGATGAAATACCCAAAGGATCGGAGAAGCATCTTAATATTCGGGAAGACGGAACCCGGTTTAGGGCTGAAAGGATTTGGGTATCAAAATTTGGAGATATGAGAGAAATGGTACTTAGAGAAGCTCATAAAACCAGATACTCAATACATCCTGGAACGGGGAAGATGTACAAGGATCTCAAGAAACATTTTTGGTGGCCGGGTATGAAAGCCGATGTTGCTAAATACGTAGGAGAAAGTTTGACGTGTTCTAAGGTCAAAGCTGAGCATCAGAAACCATCAGGTCTACTTCAACAACCCGAAATCCCGGAATGGAAATGGGAAAACATTACCATGGATTTCATCACTAAATTGCCAAGGACTGCAAGTGGTTTTGATACTATTTGGGTAATAGTTGATCGTCTCACCAAATTAGCACACTTCCTGCCAATAAGAGAAGATGACAAGACGGAGAAGTTAGCACGACTGTATTTAAAGGAAGTCGTCTCCAGACATAGAATACCAATCTCTATTATCTCTGATAGGGATGGCAGATTTATTTCAAGATTCTGGCAGACATTACAGCAAGCATTAGGAACTCGTCTAGACATGAGTACTGCCTATCATCCACAAACTGATGGGCAGAGCGAAAGGACGATACAAACGCTTGAAGACATGCTACGAGCATGTGTTATTGATTTCGGAAACAGTTGGGATCGACATCTACCGTTAGCAGAATTTTCCTACAACAACAGCTACCATTCAAGCATTGAGATGGCGCCGTTTGAAGCACTTTATGGTAGAAAGTGTAGGTCTCCGATTTGTTGGAGTGAAGTGGGGGATAGACAGATTACGGTTCCGGAGATTATACAAGAAACTACCGAGAAGATCATCCAAATTCAACAACGGTTGAAAACCGCCCAAAGTCGACAAAAGAGCTACGCTGACATTAAAAGAAAAGATATAGAATTTGAAATTGGAGAGATGGTCATGCTTAAAGTTGCACCTTGGAAAGGAGTTGTTCGATTTGGTAAACGAGGGAAATTAAATCCAAGGTATATTGGACCATTCAAGATTATTGATCGTGTCGGACCAGTAGCTTACCGACTTGAGTTACCTCAACAACTCGCTGATGTACATAACACTTTCCACGTCTCGAATTTGAAGAAATGTTTTGCTAAAGAAGATCTCACTATTCCGTTAGATGAAATCCAAATCAACGAAAAACTTCAATTCATCGAAGAACCCGTCGAAATAATGGATCGTGCGGTTAAAAGACTTAAACAAAACAAGATACCGATTGTTAAGGTTCGATGGAATGCTCGTAGAGGACCTGAGTTCACCTGGGAGCGTGAAGATCAGATGAAGAAGAAATACCCTCATTTATTTCCAGAAGATACGTCAACACCTCCAACTGCTTAAAATTTCGGGACGAAATTTATTTAACGGGTAGGTACTGTAGTGACCCGAACTTTTCCATGTTTATATATATATTAAATGAAATTGTTATTTACATGATTAAGTGTTTCCAACATGTTAAGCAATCAAACTTGTTAAGACTTGATTAATTGAAATAGGTTTCATATAGACAATTGACCACCCAAGTTGACCAATGATTCACGAACGTTAAAACTTGTAAAAACTATACGATGACATATATATGGTTATATATATAGTTAACATGATTTTATTATAAGTATGTATCTCATTAGGTATTTTAATAATGAATTATATACATAAAAATGAGACTATTAATTTAAGAAACTCGAAAACGATATATATAACGATTATCGTTATAACAACGTCTTACTAGGTACATATGAATCATATTAAGATATTGATACACTTGGTTAATTATGTTAAATGATAAGTAAATATATTATTAAGTGTATTAACAATGAAATACATATGTAAAAATAAGACTACTAAATAATGATTTCGAAACGAGACATATATGTAACGATTATCGTTGTAACGACATTTAACTGTATATATATCATACTAAGATATATTATATATCATAATATCATGATAATATAATAATTTAAAATCTCATTTGATATTATAAACATTGGGTTAACAACATTTAACAAGATCGTCAACCTAAAGGTTTCAAAACAACACTTACATGTAACGACTAACGATGACTTAACGACTCACTTAAAATGTATATACATGTAGTGTTTTAATATGTATTTATACACTTTTGAAAGACTTCAATACACTTATCAAAATACTTCTACTTAACAAAAATGCTTACAATTACATCCTCGTTCAGTTTCATCAACAATTCTACTGGTATGCACCCGTATTTGTACTCGTACAATACACAGCTTTTAGATGTATGTACTATTGGTATATACACTCCAATGATCAGCTCTTAGCAGCCCATGTGAGTCACCTAACACATGTGGGAACCATCATTTGGCAACTAGCATGAAATATCTCATAAAATTACAAAAATATGAGTAATCATTCATGACTTATTTACATGAAAACAAAATTACATATCCTTTATATCTAATCCATACACCAACGACCAAAAACACCTACAAACACTTTCATTCTTCAATTTTCTTCATCTAATTGATCTCTCTCAAGTTCTATCTTCAAGTTCTAAGTGTTCTTCATAAATTCTACAAGTTCTAGTTACATAAAATCAAGAATACTTTCAAGTTTGCTAGCTCACTTCCAATCTTGTAAGGTGATCATCCAACCTCAAGAAATCTTTATTTCTTACAGTAGGTTATCATTCTAATACAAGGTAATAATCATATTCAAAATTTGGTTCAATTTCTATAACTATGACAATATTATTTCAAGTGATGATCTTACTTAAACTTGTTTTCGTGTCATGATTCTGCTTCAAGAACTTCGAGCCATCCAAGGATCCGTTGAAGTTAGATCCATTTTTCTCTTTTCCAGTAGGTTTATCCAAGGAACTTAAGGTAGTAATGATGTTCATAACATCATTCGATTCATACATATAAAGCTATCTTATTCGATGGTTTAAACTTGTAATCACTAGAACATAGTTTAGTTAATTCTAAACTTGTTCGAAAACAAAAGTTAATCCTTCTAACTTGACTTTTAAAATCAACTAAACACATGTTCTATATCTATATGATATGCTAACTTAATGATTTAAAACCTGGAAACACGAAAAATACCGTAAAACCGGATTTACGCCGTCGTAGTAACACCGCGGGCTGTTTTGGGTTAGTTAATTAAAAACTATGATAAACTTTGATTTAAAAGTTGTTATTCTGAGAAAATGATTTTTATTATGAACATGAAACTATATCCAAAAATTATGGTTAAACTCAAAGTGAAAGTATGTTTTCTAAAATGGTCATCTAGACGTCGTTCTTTCGACTGAAATGACTACCTTTACAAAAATGACTTGTAACTTATTTTTCCGACTATAAACCTATACTTTTTCTGTTTAGATTCAGAAAATAGAGTTCAATATGAAACCATAGCAATTTGATTCACTCAAAACGGATTTAAAATGAAGAAGTTAAGGGTAAAACAAGATTGGATAATTTTTCTCATTTTAGCTACGTAAAAATTGATAACAAATCTATTCCAACCATAACTTAATCAACTTGTATTGTATATTATGTAATCTTGAGATACCATAGACACGTATACAATGTTTCGACCTATCATGTCGACACATCTATATATATTTCGGAACAACCATAGACACTCTATATGTGAATGTTGGAGTTAGCTATACAGGGTTGAGGTTGGTTCCAAAATATATATAGTTTGAGTTGTGATCAATACTGAGATACGTATACACTGGGTTGTGGATTGATTCAAGATAATATTTATCGATTTATTTCTGTACATCTAACTGTGAACAACTAGTTGTAGGTTACTAACGAGGACAGCTGACTTAATAAACTTAAAACATCAAAATATATTAAAAGTGTTGTAAATATATTTTAAACATACTTTGATATATATGTATATATTGTTATAGGTTCGTGAATCAACCAGTGGCCAAGTCTTACTTCCCGACGAAGTAAAAATCTGTGAAAGTGAGTTATAGTCCCACTTTTAAAATCTAATATTTTTGGGATGAGAATACATGCAGGTTTTATAAATGATTTACAAAATAGACACAAGTACGTGAAACTACATTCTATGGTTGAATTATCGAAATCGAATATGCCCCTTTTTATTAAGTCTGGTAATCTAAGAATTAGGGAACAGACACCCTAATTGACGCGAATCCTAAAGATAGATCTATTGGGCCTAACAAACCCCATCCAAAGTACCGGATGCTTTAGTACTTCGAAATTTATATCATATCCGAAGGGTGTCCCGGAATGATGGGGATATTCTTATATATGCATCTTGTTAATGTCGGTTACCAGGTGTTCACCATATGAATGATTTTTATCTCTATGTATGGGATGAGTATTGAAATATGAAATCTTGTGGTCTATTATTATGATTTGATATATATAGGTTAAACCTATAACTCACCAACATTTTTGTTGATGTTTTAAGCATGTTTATTCTCAGGTGATTATTAAGAGCTTCCGCTGTCGCATACTTAAATAAGGACGAGATTTGGAGTCCATGCTTGTATGATATTGTGTAAAAACTTCATTCAAGAAACTTATTTTGTTGTAACATATTTGTATTGTAAACCATTATGTAATGGTCGTGTGTAAACAGGATATTTTAGATTATCATTATTTTATAATCTACGTAAAGCTTTTTAAACCTTTATTGATGAAATAAAGGTTATGGTTTGTTTTAAAATGAATGCAGTCTTTGAAAAATGTCTCATATAGAGGTCAAAACCTCGCAACGAAATCAATTAATATGGAATATTTTTAATCAATAAGAACGGGACATTTCAATATGGGTACCAAAACATGGTAATCTAAGGCAACTAGTACTAGATGAAGCACACAAAACGAGGTACTCAATTCACCCAGAAAACGGGAAAATGTACCACGATCTCAAGAAGTTTTATTGGTGGCCTAATATGAAGACAGAAATTGCTACTTATGTAAGCAAATGTTTGACGTGTGCAAAGGTCAAAGCTGAGCACCAAAAGCCGTCAGGATTACTGCAACAACCAGAAATTCTGCAGTGGAAATGGGAAAGAATAACTATGGATTTCATTACGAAATTGCTAAGGACTACAAGTAGTCATGATACTATTTGGGTGATAGTTGATCGTCTAACTAAATCAGCTCACTTTCTACCAATAAAGGAGACAGACAGTATGGAAAGATTAGCACGCCTATATTTGAAGGAGGTAGTTTCCAGGCATGGTGTACCCATCTCTATCATATCTGATCGTGACACCCGATTCACATCACGTTTTTGGCAGTCATTACAAAAAGCATTGGGAACTCGATTAGATATGAGCACCGCTTATCACCCACAGACAGATGGTCAAAGTGAAAGAACAATACAAACATTGGAAGACATGTTACGGGCATGCGTGATTGACTTTGGAACCAGTTGGGATCGACACTTACCGTTGACAGAATTTTCATACAATAACAGCTATCATACGAGCATCAACACAGCGCCATTTGAAGCACTTTACGGTAGAAAGTGCAGATCTCCTATATGTTGGAGTGAAGTAGGAGAAAGACAACTTGCTGGACCAGAAATTATTCACGAAACCACCGAAAAGATCATTCAAATACAACAGCGATTGAAAACGGCCATGAGTCGCCAAAAGAGTTATGCTGATGTAAGAAGAAAACCGCTAGAATTTCAAGTGGGCGACAAAGTCATGTTGAAAGTGTCACCCTGGAAAGGCGTTGTACGATTTGGTAAACGAGGAAAGCTAAGTCCTAGGTACGTAGGACCCTTTGAAATCACCGAAAGAATTGGAACAGTTGCTTATCGATTAAAGCTAACGCAAGAACTTAGTAGTGTTCACAACACATTTCACGTGTCAAATTTGAAGAAATGTTTAGCTGAAGAGGATGTCGTAATTCCTCTTAACGAAATACGAATCAATGATAAACTCAATTTTATCGAAGAACCTGTTGAAATCATGGACCGTGAGGTCAAACAATTAAAACAAAGCAAAATACCGATAGTTAGGGTTCGTTGGAACGCAAGACGAGGACCCGAGTGTACTTGGGAACGTGAAGATCAAATGAAGCAAAAGTATCCACATTTGTTCACTGATATCGCTCATGAAACAGGTACTACTCAAAATTTTGGGATGAAATTTTCTTTAAGGGGGAGGTACTGTGATGACCCGAAATTTTTTGACTTATTTAAAACAATTCTCTATACGATTTATTATTTTAACACGCTAAACAAAGTCTGTTAGATTGAGTCTCAAAATTTTAGAACTGTTTCATATATATAATTACCTTTGATTACTCTCGACGATTCATGAACAATTATATGTATGCATATATATATATGTACAAGTAAAAATTACTTTGCTACAGTAAAACACTATTTGCTACAGTGAAACCGTATTTTGCTACAGTGCTGCAGTGAAAACGACTTTGCTACAATGATTTGCTAGTAAACACTATTTGCTACAGTAAACACTATTTGCTACAGTAAACCACTATTTGCTATAGTAAAACACTATTTGCTACAGTAAAACACTATTTGCGATCGACGAACTAGCAAACAAAAACGAAAAAGGCGGCCATGCGATCGCATGGCAAAAACACTGAAAACTCATGCGATCGCATGAGCTACAGTAAATCGAAAAGTACTATAAAAGGCCAGTTTGTTCGACGATATATTCACATTTTATTTTTAATCTGTAATTTAAATTTAAATTTATAATTATAATTATAATTTTAATTTAAGTTTAATAATAATAAGGTATATTTGAGGATGTTTTAATTCGGGTTTCAAACCGCTTTAAGCTAAGGAAATATTGGGTATTGTTCGGGGTATTGTTCTTCAATCCAAGGCCAACCATACAGTCGTCTACCATCATTACGTCTACGCAATTTTCCTACAATATTGAGTCTCAATATTGAACTGTGAGTTATAGTCTCCCTTTTTAAATACTTTAAATATTTTTGGGCTGAGAATACATGCAATTTATTTTAAACGCGATAAGACACAAGTACATACTAAATTCTACACCGAGTTAAACCGAAAATCCCTTAGCTTTGGTAACTAGTAGCTGCCAGTACATAGGATATGGACTGGTGGGCGCGAATAATTGTATATGGATCCACAGGGCTTGACATCCCCGTCCGAGCTAGAGCGCTAGCTTTTTAACGGACGTATGTTATTTGAGTTTAAGACACGTTGGTTTACGTGTATTAAAACGAATGGGGTAATTATCACTATAGCGTTAAGTTTAGTTACCAGGGTGCTCTGTTACGTAGAATCTATTGATAAACTTTTGATGAAATCTTGTGGTCTATCTTTATATATGTTTATGACTCGAGCAATTAAATCTATAACTCACCAACATTCGTGTTGACTTTTTAGCATGTTTTATTCTCAGGTCCTTAGAATGCTTCCGCTGTGATGTGCTTGTTGCCTGCATGGAGTCTCTCATGCTTTGTACAAAGTTTATTGCATTCAAAATAAAACTGCGTTGTGTAATAAATAATTGGACTGTGATGTCAACCTGTAAATTAAAGACTTATGTATTTCGGGGTTTTGCTTATACCTAAGCACTCGCCCACATGTTTATAACTTTCTATGTTTAGAAAGTCACTTATTTTAATGAATGCAATATTTTATCAAAACGTATCATATAGAGGTCAAAACCTCACTGTGGAATCAATGATTAACGTGCCGCGTCAATAGCGATTTTGACGGGTCGTTACACAACAGTTCTTCAAAACATTTATAAGTTAAACTTGGATTTTACGGAATATAGAAACTAAAACAGTTTTTCTTTATAAATATATCGCAAAGAGATACTTAATTGCGAACAAGAATCGTTATGAAGATATCTTCAGAAATATAGAAGATATTTATGATGATATTTTGGAATTTCTAAGTTCGAAAGTTGATGAAGAAAAATTTTCCGCAAGCTTTTAACATGACTTCGGAGCAAGATATTCTCTAAAGATTTAATCGGATCCAGAATTACCTGGATTCTTTGAATATAAGGTTTGGTCCTTGTATTTGTCCTTGGTCTCCTCTATGGTTAGCTCAATCCGTTTTTCAGTTCCAATTTTTTTTTTTTTTTAGCTTTTCCAACGTACCATTCTTTATTATCAAACTTTTGGCCATTAAGACCTTCTACAATTTTGCTGTTTCCTCTGCATTTAATGCAGCCATATTTGAATCATCGGTTATCAATCCGAGATGGTTTTAAGAAATTTCGTTTTTTGATGATTAAACGCTGATTGTGATCGTCAACGGATCTAATGGTTGATGAATAGGCGTTGTTGATTTCAAAAGTAATGAATGATAATTTCGGTGGGTTGATGTGATAATTCGTCATAGAATACGAATGAATATAATTCATGAATGTAGTGATCTTTAGGAAGATAACATCTGCTAAAGCTTTTCTTGGATTCTGATATGTCAGAATATGTAATTGAATTTATATACAAAAGGTGAACGGATACATATGTGGATGTAAGTAATATAGTTACTGATTATTGAATCAGAATTGGAGAATGTACAATGTAACATATTAAAGTGAGATATAAATATTTCTCGGGTTTTACCTACCCGTTAAAATATTTTTCACAATTAACAGTTTGTACAAAAGAATTACAATCTTTATGAAGATATACGTTCATATATATATTCTTCAGATGTAATCATGGGTTTAATGAGTTAATATAAGATTAAACTCGTTTGACTTACGGTTGAAACGAGAATAAATAATCTCCAAAACCTTAGAGATTTCATATTTGTCGCGGAATATTTCACTAATGAAGTTATGAATCAATACTTCATCGTTCATTATTGTTGATATACTTCGGTATATGAAGTTGGTGCTCGTGGAATTCTTGTGAAATTCACAAGACACGAATAATGTTTTCTAGAAGGTTTCGAGTATATCGAAAATAAAAGTGTAAAATTAAACATGTATTTGAATAATACACTTGGTTTATTATGAAATGGAGTTTATTATGCTGAAGCAGTGATTAACGATTGCTAAGTTATTAACGAAGGATGTACATCATAGCATATTAGTGATATGAATTAACCAAGTAGTACATACTAGTTAAGATTCACATGTAATAGCTTTGTACAAAAAGATTTATTATTGTTCCAAACCATATATATATATATAAAGTATACATATATAATTCTTCAGGAAGAATGAGTCGATACATCTTAACTCATTATTACTAATATTAATTGGTATCTATGGGGCATATAATGTTGATATCCGAGGTACCGGGTGTGATGGTGAGACGTGGGTTGTGGATGTTGTGGGTGGTACTGGTGGTGCTGATTATGCTGCTGGTGCTGCTGATGCTTGTAGATTTCGCACCATATTTTCCAGAGCCACTACTCAAGCGAGAAGTTCGTTGATTTCTTCTATTACTCCGGTAAGATTGGCAGTTTGGACAAGGGGATGAATAAGATCTGAAATTCTAGATATTATATATTCGTGACGGGATATCCTGGAAATGAGGGTGAAAATAGTGTTTTGAATGGGTTCTCCGGTAAGCGCTTCAGGTTCTTCGCCAATAGGGCAATGTGGTGGGTGAAAAGGATCACCTTCTTCACTTCTCCATTGATTAAGTAGAGTACGAACCCACTCCCAATTCATCCAGAAAAGGTGATGACTAATTGGTTGGTTCATTCCGGTTACGCTGCCGTTGGAGCTCGAGGAGTTCGAGGAATCAAGTGAGAAATCCATATTATATGTTTTGAATAGGGTTTGATATGAAATGGGTGTTGGATACTGAATGATATATTCGTCTCCTTGAATATGTATATATAGCAACAACAAAAAATTCCGTAATTTACGGAGGAAATTTAGGAAAAGTGTTAGACAAAGTCTATTGGGATAGATATGATAAGATATGATTTGTCTATACTCCAATAATGGCAGTATGACGTGTCGAGATCATAAAATGATAAGTATGTAATCTAATAATCTTTCGATTAAAGACTTTCAATTCGTATGCTGTGATAACCTAATGACATTTTCCGGTTTGCAAACGAATGCATAAAGGCATAAGGCATATAGGTACGTGATATAACAGGGAGTTACATACGTTTGAGTGTGAGTAGTAACAAATATAGGAGTTTCAAAAATCATGGATAATATTTCATGTAATACATATGTAATACACAAAACCATGATAGATGACATAGGAATGTCAAGAATTTCAGAAATCATGGTGTCGCATTTAAATGCGGTGGCGTAATTGGATAGTACTTAGGAAAATTCTTAGATTGGCTTGGCATTCTAAGATAAGTAAAGTTTCTAAAGTATAGTGTAGCATTTAACAGTTAAAGGCAATAATTAAAGGCACTATGGTCAAGAAAAGTTGTAGTCCTACATTGCTAAGGTACCTAATTGTATAAGGCACACATAAAATGCAATCCTGGTTCTCTACAACAACTCTGCTCTGATACCAATCTGTCACACCCCCAAATAGGGCCTAGGGTATTTGTGACTAATTATATCAAATCACAGTTGTATAAACGAGAACGACTCTATATGAGACGTTTTAAATAAAACATTTATTAATAAAACAGCGGAAGCATTAAAAGTTTTACATCAAATTTAAACTGAAATAATAATAATAGTCTTAATGCAAAGTAAATGTAATGAAATGAAGACTCCATGTAGCAGCATTCAATTCATCAAGTAGCAATCATGGCATTCATCTTATTCGTCACCTAAGACAAAACATGCTTAAAGTGTCAACCAAAAAGGTTGAGTGAAATTCATAGGTTTATATAATATGCATTAGACCACAAGATTTAGTTTAAAGTTGATTGATACCAAATATATCAATCAAAAAGTGTTGCTGTAGTTTGTAATATCGCGACTAAACAAAAGTTACCCCTTGACACCTTGTACTGTCAGTGTCGTTGAATCATTATTATGTAACCAAAGACTAATAGTCAAATGGTTAGAGACGTTACTCTCAATAGGCCTATTCACAATAATTAAGTTTGCATTTAAATGTAGCAATTAACGATATTACGGTAGGGATTTAGCATGAATCAAAGCATGACAGCATAGTTAACAATTTAGTACTTGTGTCTAAGCGTAAAACAGTCATAAAGCAAGCATGTGTCTCACCCCAAAAGTTATAAAACATTTATGAAACAGTAAAAAGTGGGGCTATGAAGTTCACCTTAAATAGCAGTTGAGGTATTCTACGCAAGAAAGGAAAGTAAAGCAAGTAAGTGACCGGGATATCAACTAGAAGTAGTTCTTCAAGAGAGAAGTGTATGTGGTATTTATAGTTAAAAATGTTAGGTAAAAAAAATAAAATAATAAAAGTAGTTTGTATTTTTATTAAAAGTAAATCTTAAAAGTTAAAATAAGAAAAAGTAGTTTGTATTTTTATTAAAAGTAAATCTTAAAAGTTAAAATAAGAAAAAGTAGTTTGTATTTTTATTAAAAGTAAATCTTAAAAGTTAAAATAAGAAAAAGTAGTTTGTATTTTTATTAAAAGTAAATCTTAAAAGTTAAAATAAGAAAAAGTAGTTTGTAATTTTATTAAAAGTAAATCTTAAAAGTTAAAATAAGAAAAATTAGTTTGTAATTTTATTAAAAGTAAATCTTAAAAGTTAAAATAAGAAAAAGTAGTTTGTATTTTTATTAAAAGTAAACGTTAAAAGTTAAAATAAAAAATAGTTTGTATTTTTATTAAAAGTAAATCTTAAAAGTTAAAATAAGAAAAAGTAGTTTGTATTTTTATTAAAAGTAAATCTTAAAAGTTAAAATAAGAAAAAGTAGTTTGTATTTTTATTAAAAGTAAATCTTAAAAGAAAAAGTAGTTTGTATTTTTTTTAAAAGTAAATCTTAAAAGTTAAAATAAGAAAAAGTAGTTTGTATTTTTATTAAAAGTAAATCTTAAAAGTTAAAATACGAAAAAGTAGTTTGTATTTTTATTAAAAGTAAATCTTAAAAGGTAAAATAAGAAAAAGTAGTTTGTATTTTTATTAAAAATAAATCTTAAAAGTTAAAATAAGAAAAAGTAGTTTGTATTTTTATTAAAAGTAAATTTTAAAAGTTAAAATAAGAAAAAGTAGTTTGTATTTTTATTAAAAGTAAATCTTAAAAGAAAAAGTAGTTTGTATTTTTATTAAAAGTAAATCTTAAAAGAAAAAGTAGTTTCTATTTTTATTAAAAGTAAATCTTAAAAGTTAAAATAATAAAAGGTAATTTGTATTTTTATTAAAAGTAAATCTTAAAAGTTAAAATAAGAAAAAGTAGTTTGTATTTTTATTAAAAGTAAATCTTAAAAGTTAAAATAAGAAAAAGTAGTTTGTATTTTTGTATTTATTTATTAAAAGTAGATATAGTTTTGATTTTTTTTATAAAATTCTAAAAAAAATCGTTTAATATATTTCTAAGAACATTTAACATTTTATTTCTATATTTGTTTAATTATTAAATACGAATTTTATATAAAAATTATTATTATATTTAGTTTTTATAATTAAAATTAAAATTTATGATTATTACTTTATAGTTTTATTAGTTTTATAAATGTTATAATATTATTTATGATTTAGTTAATTATATATTCTATTAACTAAATAACAAAAGTAATATATATATTATATATATATTCATTGATGTAGTTATGTTATATTATATAACATAACCTTATTTATAATATTTAAAATTATATTATTTATTTTAAGCATACGTTTATTCGGTCAACGTTAAATTTATTCGTATATAACAACTCTAGGTATTTTAGTAAAATCGGAAGTCGAAAAGTGAGGGTTGTTATAATATGTGTTAGGTGACTCACATGGGCTGCTAAGAGCTGATCATTAGAGTGTATATACCAATAGTACATACATCTAAAAGCTGTATATTGTACGAGTACGAATACGGGTGCATACGAGTAGAATTGTTGATGAAACTGAACGAGGATGTAATTGTAAGCATTTTTATTAAGTAGAAGTATTTTGATAAGTGTCTTGAAGTCTTTCAAAAGTGTATGAATACATATTAAAACACTACATGTATATACATTTTAACTGAGTCGTTAAGTCATCGTTAGTCGTTACATGTAAATGTTGTTTTGAAACCTTTAGTTTAACGATCTTGTTAAATGTTGTTAACCCATTGTTTATTATATCTAAAGAGATGTTAAATTATTACATTTTCATGATATTATGATATATTAATATATCTTAGTATGATATATATATATACAGTTAAATGTTGTTACAACGATAATCGTTACATATATGCCTCGTTTCGAAATCATTAAGTTAGTAGTCTTGTTTTTACATATGTAGTTCATTGTTAATACACTTAATGACATGTTTACTTATCATTTATCATGATTAAACATAGTGTATCAATATCTTAATATGATTCATATGTATTTAGTAAGACGTTGTTATAACGATAATCGTTATATATATTGTTTCGAGTTTCTTAATTCAATAAACTCAATTTTATGTATATAAATCATTGTTAAAATACCTAATGAGATACTTACTTATCATAATATCATGTTAACTATATATATAATCATATATATGTCATCATATAGCTTTTACAAGTTTTAACGTTCGTGAATCACCGGTCAACTTGGGTGGTCAATTGTCTATATGAAGCCTATTTCAATTAATCAAGTCTTAACAAGCTTGATTGCTTAACATGTTGGAAACACTTAATCATGTAAATAACAATTTTATTTAATATATATAGACATGGAAAAGTTCGGGTCACGACATTATCATCATTGATTGATATGGATAAAATAATTTGATTATATGAAGAGTACGAGTGAAGCTATCACCAAATGGTGAAATGAGTAGATATAGATTCATCATATCTTTTAATGTAGATAGGATTGATTTCCAAGTTCAAGGGATTTGGGGAAAATCTTCATAATGAGATTTGATTCTTCGATAATCAAGGAAATTAGAATCCGCTTTTAATGCGATTATCTATTTTGATTGCTCTGTCGGATCTTTTACTATAAATCTACCCCCCCCCCTTTTGTTTCTTTACGACTCACTCCTTCTATTCTTTCTTCCTCAACTCATATTTTAAAGTATTCGTCAATATGCTTCATCCAGTTCTGATCCTTGCTATACTCCTATCTTTAATATCTGTCATTCTTCTTTTTCATCTACCACCGGAGGATTTTATTTACTTTTACTATTACCTTGGGGTTATACGTATTTTTAATTGTCGAACTTTTTATTTTCTTTTATATTCAAGAGTTCCATACTTTTGTCTCCTCTTCCCGACTTCAAGTCAAGCGAATAACGGTCCAGAATTCGTAGGTATAGATTTCAAAATGAATATAGTTAATGTTCCAAGAAAGAAATTATAATAGTACGGTCTTGATTTTTCAAATTACCAGAATACCCTGAAAAAGACCGAATCATCAAGAAAATATTTTTTTTGATATTTTAGAGGTTAAATAGAATTCAAGAGTCGTGTAACATGGCACATGATGATGTTTTGATCTGTGAATCATCACGTTCCATTTAGAAACTCAGCATGACTTACTGTAATATAATCACGTTGATCAAGTGTCATTATATTATACTAACTAATGCTTCAGCTCCCAACACTACTTCAAAAATATTCCTATTTTAAACTCGAATGTTTCAGAATTTAGAAACTAAAATAGTTTCTTTTAGGATGTAATGCAGATAGCGCGAAGAGGTAAATGATTTCAGATAAGAATAGTTATAGAACACCTTCAGAAATATGAAGCATATTTATAGTGAAAGATACGATGATATCTTAGAATTTCTAATATCAGAGGATGATGAAGAATATTGTCCGCAAGAGTTTAGAGTCAGGAGCAAGGTATTCGTTAATGACTTCAGTAGCTACTGAATCATTTGGATTCTTTGAAGGTAGGTTTAGTCTTTGTGATTTGTCCACAGCCTTTTTCATACTTTGCTCAATCCGTTTTCCAGTTCCAAACCTTCTCTTTTTCTGAGCTTTGCCAACACACTACTCTTTATCATCAAATTTTTTAATGTTAGGGTCGTTTATAGTTTTTGCTGCTTCATCAGCATTTCGAGAAACTTCACATTCGCAGTTCAGGGTGTTTTTTTTTCCTTCAGAAACTTCACATTCGCAGTATGTAAGTCTTGGAGGCAGACGTTATATGTATATATATATATATAAGTGTTGGCGTAGAAAAGCTATAGAATTCAAAATACTGATTGCTGATTCTCAATAATTGGCATAACAATCCTTGTTACAAGATGCGGATGAGTACATGATGGGGGTTTCGATAAATATAATAATTTTTCGGAAAGTCAAAGATCAGTGAAGTTGTCGGTAAGTTTATTGCTAATATGGTGGAATATGAAATGTTCCCCAGTAACGATGGTGAAAGGGCAACGTATCTATCGAGGTTATAATAAGACAAGTCCGACTGAAAACTTGAAGTTGACTTGCTGGAGCTGTGACAAAACTGGCTAATTTGAAAAGGAATTGAAAAGTTATTTTTTTGCTGATAAATGTCAAAAGGGTCTGACACGGATGCATGTTAAACTATGACTTTGGTTTCGAGAGTTCTTCAGGTGTATAACTATGGGTAACATGTGGTTGGATCATCATCTTGATTGGTCATTATTTGAAGTGTCTTTAGGAATTTTGAAAGGTTTGAACATAGATTGTAATCGTTAATATACCTATGATGTTCTAACACAGTTTTGAAGTCAAAGTATAGCTTTGAAAGATGTAGGAATCTAAGAATGATAATACCGGTTATATCTCGAATTGGATTTTGATTTGTCAAAAATCAGAATTCGTAATCAATTGTTGGATGAGAATGGTTGTTTTGATTTTTTTGAAAAAATGTATATTGTTGAGAAAATAGTGAGTATAGTTGATGATTGTTGAATCAGATTTGAAAAATGTAACATATTAATTGTGAATTTATATATCTCTCAGGTATTACCTACCCGTTAAAAAAAATTTCACAATTAATATTTTGTACAAAAGAATTTTATTACAGTCTTTATGAAAATATATATGTGTATATTCTCTTTAGATGTAACATAGATTTAATGAGTTAATATTAAATTAAACTCATTTGATTTACGGTTGAATCTAGAATTGAGTAATCCCTAAAACTTTAGAAATCACATAAGTATTTCTTCAATGATATTATGAATCAATACTTTGTTATTTGTTGATGCATAATGTTGGTTTTTGTGAAATTCTTGTGAACTTCGCAAGATACGAATGATGTTGTCTGAAAAGTTTCGAGTACGTCGATGTTGAAAGTGTAAAATCAAATGTGTATCTGAATAATACACTTGGTTTATTACGAATTGGAATTTATTGAATTGAGACAGAGATTGTAGTTAACGATGGTTAAGTTGCGGATGAAGTACGTACATCATTGCATATTAATAATATGAATCAACCGAGTAGTTAAGATTCACACATAATAGCTTAGTACGAAGATATTTATTATGGTTTAGAAATTTATATATATAAGATATACATATAAATCGTTTAGTGGAAATGAGTTAATACTTCATATCTTGTTGATATGACATACTTGTTGTTGATTTGTAATAATGTCCATGGTGATTCTTGAACTGTCGGAGCTTGTGATGTTATAGGTGCTGCTGATTCTAATGATACTGACGGCACTACCTGTGCTGATGGTGCTAACGGTACTATTGATGCTATTGGTAAAATAAGTCTAACTTGTAAATCACACACCATTCTTGTCAGGGTTTCTACTCTTCCTTTTATCATTTCGTTGACTTCTTCTATTACACTTGGGTGATTGTCGGTTCAGACGAATGGATAAATAAAATCTATAATTTGATGTAGTATATAATCGTGACGAGATACTCTGGAAATGAGAGAAAAAATGGTATTTCGGACAGGTTCGCCGGTAAGTGCTTCAGGTTCATCGCCAAGAGGGCAATGTGGTGGATGGAAGGGATCATCTTCTTCTTGTCTCCAATGACCAAGAAGACTACGAACCCATCCCCAATTCATCTAGAATAGATGATGTCTAATTGGTTGATCCATTCCGGTCACACTGCTTTCGGAGCTTGAGTGTGATTCCATTTCAGAATCCGAGGGACTTGAACTACCGACGAATTCCATTTCATACGATTGAATAAAGGATTTACTTTCAATATGAAATGATTTTTGGCTATCAGATGGTATTCTAATTACATAGAATATCTATATATATAGAGCAAAAGATTTCGTAGATTACGGAGGAATTTACGGAATATGTTAGGCAAAGTTTACAGTAACAGATACGCTAAGATATGAATTAGCAGATACGATAAGATATGAATTTTGTCTATACACTATTCATGCAATCAATGCAGTAAAATGTGTCTAGACTAAAAATGATAAGTAGGTAATTTCAGACAAAAATGATAAGCAAAACTTTTGACATGCAGACACGGTCGAAGTCCAGACTCACTAATGCATCCTAACGACTATCAGTTAGGCACACTAATGCAGACCTTGTTCGCTAAGACAACCGATCTGATACCACATGAGATGACCCGTCCTAATCCATAAGGACAAATACAATAACATATGATTACATCGCGAGGTATTTGACCTCTATATGATATATTTTACAAACATTGCATTCATTTTAAAAAAACAACCTTTCATTTCATCGAAAGTTGACAGGCATGCATACTATTTCATAATATTCAACTTACAAATGACCTAATCTGTCATTTACTTAATAATAATCTCTATTGACCTCAACGACTTGAATGCAACGTCTTTTGTAATATGCCATGGATGACTCCAAGTAATATCTTTGAAATGAGCAAATGCATAGCGAAAGATTTCTTTCAAACCTGAGAATAAACATGCTTTAAAGTGTCAACCAAAAGGCTGGTGAGTTCATTAGTTTATCATAATCATTCAATTTCATCATTTTAATAGACCACAAGATTTCATATATTGTCACGCGTAACTCGCGAATTAAAATTCATTCATATGGTGAACACCTGGTAACCGACCTTAACAGGATGCATATAGAATATCCCCATCTTTCCGGGACTCTCATCGGACATGATAAATCGAAGTACTAAAGCAGTTCAAATTCTCTGACTGGGGCTTGTTAGTGCCCATAGATCTATCTTTAGGATTCGCGTCAATTGGTGGCAGTTATAATAAACACTAATTCTTAGGCTACCAAGCTAAAAAAGAGCATATTCGGTTTGATAATCCAACCATAGAATATAGTTTCGATCACTTGTGTCTATTTTGTAAAGCACTTATAAAAGAAGCCCATGTATTCTCAGTCCCAAAAATATATATTGCAAAAGCATTTAAAAAGGGAGCAAATGAAACTCACAATACTGTATTTTGTAGTAAAAATACATATAACGTCATTGAACAAGTGCAAGGTTGACCTCGGATTCACGAACCTAAATTAAGTATATATATTTATATGTTGATTAATATTTGTCTAACAATTTAAGTCAAGTCATAGTGTACCAAAATCCTAATGCTCAAGACTAATATGCAAAAGTCAACAAAAGTCAATTTGACTCAAAAATGATTTCCGAAAATTTATACATGATTATTATATAGTTTAAATATCGCCGTTTTATATTTTTAAATATATATTTTTTTAACAGATTTATTAGAGTAAATAATATAATTCATTTATTAATAAATAGAATTTCATATTAAAATTTATAAAAATATACTTTTATATATTTTAGTTAATAAAATTTATAAAATTAAATTAATATCATAAAAATAATATGATAGATTTTATTAGTGTAATTATATTACACGTAGTAAAATATCTTTGTATCGTATATTTATTAGATAAAATAATATCGATAATAATAATAAGTAAAAGTTACATTATTTTGTAATGATAATTATTGTTATTATATTAATAAATATATCAATATTTATATTTACTAAAAATGATATTATGATAAAATAATAATTCTAAATATGATAACTTTAATATTTACGATACTTTTTAATATTAACTTTAAAATAATAATTTTAATTTAAAAATGATAATAATGATGATATTTTATAATAACAATGTCATTTCTATTAAAATGGTAATGATAGTTTTAATACTAATAATACTTTTAATAATAATAATAATGATAATGATATTTTTATCTAAATCAATATCTTACGATATTTTAATTTCATCATGATACCTATACTCATTATTTCCTAATCGATTCGTTTAATAGCTTTTAATCGTCTTTTATATCGCGTTTATATTAATGATAATAATAGTAATCATAATAATTAGATGTTACTAATATTAGTTTCAATTATAGTAATACTAATAATAATAAATATTATGATAATATTAATGATAATGATAATAATAATAATAATACTAATTATAACTTTAACGATAATAACGATAGTAATAATAATAAAAATAACAATTTTTAATGATAATACCTTTTATTGATAATAATAATAATAATAATAATAATAATTAAAAACTATAACGACGATAATAACGACGATAATAATAATCATTTTTAATAATAATACAAAAATTCAATTGACTATAACTTCTAATCCGTTCATCGAAACCATTCGATATCTAAATGAAAAGTTCTTAATTTTTCACTAGCTTTCCAACGACATGCATATCTTATACCTTATCTCAACCACATATGTAACTAATTCAGGATTCAACTTAACCTATCTAACTACATTATCAAAAATACAAGCATGCATAATCCTATATACTCGAGCACTAGTCAGGGATACACTATTAATATATAAAAGTTAAGTTATGAGTGCTCACGTATCAATATTGAGATTCAATATTGCAGGAAAGGTACGTAGATGCAACTGAGATGATAAACACTAAATTGACCACGCGAGCATACCCATGAACCATACCCATCACCTCTATAGCTACAATCCATAAGTTCCTTAGCCCTATCCTACTCGCAACACTCATTTGAAAAGCACGCGAACAGCACTCCGTCGTAGTATTTTATGTAAATATTATTACTAATAATAATACTACTAATATAATTAATAATAATATAATATTAATAATTATAATTATAATAATATAAATAAATGAATATATTATGGAGTATTATAGACAGAGGATAGATAAGATATATGTGTGTGTGTTTATATCAAACTAGAACTCGACTTTATAATACATGTCCTGATTTTGCACCCCATGCGATCGCATGGGGTCTCTTCTTTGTTTTCATGCGATCGCATGAAGGTGATGTCCAGCTCACAAACCACGAATCAAAACTGCCGACACTCACAAACTTATTACATGCGTAGTAGTTATTATGTATATATATATTATTTTAATAAATAATATATTTAATCTTTAGAATTAATTAAATATTATATTATATTTACGTGCGTAGTAAAAATGTAATTTTTACTAAAATGACTCTTACGTTGTCACTCGACTCATGTACCACTTTCGATTTTTCGAGCGCACTTTCGTACGTTTAGAAAACTAGCCTTTTACGCTACGCGACGTGTACCTTTAATAATAATTTGACTTATTTATCAAAAATTTACTTTATGAAAATGTATCTTATAAAATTTGAACGTCGTGGTCATTTGCTTCTATAAATCAATGACTCGTTGTTTACCAAAATATATTATTTTAAATTGGAACGTTTTATGACTAAGTTAAAATATATATATTTTTATTTAGAATCGTAAATTTGTACATAATAAATATATTTGAAATATTTTAACTAATGATATAATATTTAGTCTTTCAAAACCAAATATATTTCAAAATTCGTTTCATATAATTTCACTCGTTTTATATAATAGTAGTTATTTTACCAATAATATTTTTATTATGAAAACTAAATAGTCGGTTTATCGAGGGACACAAGTTAATCAAAGTAAAGTACACTTTTGAAATTTAAACGGAAATGATTACTAACTTTTGACTAACTCTCGTTAATGATACATTTGTAAATCACTTTTACCAAATATTCTGGATACCGTTAAAAAAGAAAGGTTTTCTAAATCTAAGTAGACCTCTCAACAGAGACTCGTAATCATAATTCAATGTATCTGATAAATCAATCATTTGAAATTATCTTCTAATTCCATCGATAATCATATTGAAATAAATACGTTCACGTAAAGTATTATACGTTTAATACTTTGTTAACGTTCTCAAGTTATAATATATATACATATACATACATATACATATTCATATTTAATTATATAATGGTGCGTGAATCGTCGAAATTTGGTCGAGTTTAAATGAATGTATAAACATAGTTTAAAATTCTTGAGATTTAACTGAACAAACTTTGCTTATCGTGTCGGAATAATATAAAGATTGAAGTTTAAATTTGGTCAGAAATTTCCGGGTTGTCACAGTGCTACCCGTTAAAGAAATTTCGTCCTCGAAATTTGATAGAGGTCATCATGGCTAACAATGAGAATGTTATTATTAAACTATGAGTTGATAAATAGAGTTTTATCATCATTGATTGATATGGATAAAACAATTTGATTATATGAAGAGTACGAGTGAAGCTATCACCAAATGGTGAAATGAGTAAATATAGATTCATCATATCTTTTGATGTAGATAGGATTGATTTCCAAGTTCAAGGGATTTGGGGAAAATTTTCATAATGAGATTTGTTTCTTCGATAATCAAGAAAATTAGAATCCGCTTTTAATGCGATCATCTATTTTGATTGCTCTGTCGGATCTTTTACTATAAATCTACCCCCTTTTGTTTCTTTACGACTCACTCCTTCTATTCTTTCTTCCTCAACTCATATTTTAAAGTATTCGTCAATATGCTTCATCCAGTTCTGATCCTTGCTATACTCCTATCTTTAATATCTGTCATTCTTCTTTTTCATCTACCACCGGAGAATTTTATTTACTTTTACTATTACCTTGGGGTTATAGTATTTTTAATTCTCCCGTGCCTTTACGTTGCAATACGTATTGATATGCACGGTTTGTAATTTACGTGTTGTTATCGAACTTTATATTTTCTTTTATATTCAAGAGTTCCATAACTTTGTCTCCTATTCCCGACTTCAAGTGAAGCGAATAACGGTCCAGAATTCGTAGGTATGGATTTCGAAATGAATATAGTTAATGTTTCAAGAAAGAAATTATAATAGTACGATCTTGATTTGTCAAATTACCAGAATACCCTGAAAAAGACCGAATCATCAAGAATTTTTTTTTTAATATTTTAGAGATTAAATAGAATTCAAGAGTCGTGTAACATGGCACATGATGACATTTTGATCTGTGAATCATCACGTTTCATTTATAAACTCAGCATGACTTACTTTAATATAATCACGTTGATCAAGTGTCATTATATTATAGTAACTAATGCTTCAGCTCCCGACACTACTTCAAATATATTCCTATTTTAAACTCGAATGTTTCATAATTTAGAAACTAAAATAGTTTCTTTTATGATGTAATGCAGATAGCGCGAAGTGGTAAATGATTTCAGATAAGAATAGTTATAGAATACCTTCAAAAATATGAAGGATATTTATAGTGAAAGATACGATGATATCTTAGAATTTCTAATATTAGAGGATGATGAAGAATATTATCCGCAAGAGTTTAGAGTCAGGAGCAAGGTATTCGTTAATGACTTATGTAGCTACTAAATCATTTGGATTCTTTGAAGGCTGGTTTAGTCTTTGTGATTTGTCCACAGCCTCTTTCATACTTTGCTCAATCCGTTTTCCAGCTCCAAACCTTCTCTTTTTCTGAGCTTTGCCAACACACTACTCTTTATCATCAAACTTTTTACTGTTAGGTTCGTTTATAGTTTTTGCTGCTTCATCAGCATTTCGAGAACTAGTTCGCAGTTCATGGTGTTTTTTTTTCTTCAGAAACTTCACATTCGCAGTATGTAAGTCTTGGAGGCAGACGTTATATGTATATATATAGCTGTTGACGTAGAAAAGCTACATAATTCAAAATACTGATTGCTGATTCTCAGTAATTCGCATGACAATTCTTGTTACAAGATGCGGATGAGTACATGATGGGGGTTTCGATAAATATAATAATTTTTCAGAAAGTCAAAGATTAGTGAAGTTGTCTGTAAGTTTATTGCTAATATGGTGGAATATGAAAGGTTCCCCGGTAACGATGGTGAAAGGGCAACGTATCTATCGAGGTTATAATAAGACTAGTCCGATTGAAAATTCGAAGTTGACTTGCTGGAGCTGTGACAAAACTGGCTAATTTGAAAAGGAATTGAAAAGTTATTTTTTTGCTAATAAATGTCAAAAGGGTCTGACACGGATACGTGTTAAACTATGACTTTGGCTTTGAGAGTTCTTCAGGTGTATAACTGTGGGTAACATGTGATTGGATCATCATCTTGATTGTTCATTATTTGAAGTGTCTTCAGGAATTTCAAAAGGTTTGAACATAGATTGTAATCATTAATATACCTATGATGTTCTAATACAGTTTTGAAGTCAAAGTATAGCTTTGAAAGATGTAGGAATCTAAGAATGATAATACCGGTTATATCTCAAATTGGATTTTGATTTGTCAAAAATCAGAATTCGTAATCAATTTTTGGATGAGAATGGTTGTGTTGATTTTTATGAAAAAATGTATATTGTTGAGAAAATAGTGAGTATAGTTGATGATTGTTGAATCAGATTCGAAGAATGTAACATATTAATTGTGAATTTATATATCTCTCGGGTATTACCTACCCGTTAAAAAAAAATTCACAATTAATATTTTGTACAAAAGAATTTTATTACAGTCTTTATGAAAATATATATGTGTATATTCTCTTTAGATGTAACATAGATTTAATGAGTTAATATTAAATTAAACTCATTTGATTTACGGTTGAAACTAGAATTGAGTAATCCCTAAAACTTTAGAAATCACATAAGTATTTCTTCAATGATATTATGAATCAATACTTTGTTATTTGTTGATGCATAATGTTGGTTTTTGTGAAATTCTTGTGAACTTCGCAAGATACGAATGATGTTATCTGAAAAGTTTCGAGTACGTCGATGTTGAAAGTGTAAAATCAAATATGTATCTGAATAATACACTTGGTTTATTGTAAATTGGAATTTATTGAATTGAGACAGAGATTGTAGTTAACAATGGTTAAATTGAGGACGAAGGACGTACATCATTGCATATTAATAATATGAATCAACCGAGTAGTTAAGATTCACACATAATAGCTTAGTACGAAGATATTTATTATGGTTTAGAAATTTATTTATATAAGATATACATATAAATCCTTTAGTGGAAATGAGTTAATACTTCATATCTTGTTGATATGACATACTTGTTGTTGATTTGTAATAATGTCCATGGTGATTCTTGAACTGTCGGAGCTTGTGATGTTATATGTTCTGCTGATTCTAATGATACTGACGGCACTGCCTGTGCTGATGGTGCTAATGGTACTATTGATGCTATTGATAAAACAAGTCTAACTTGTAAATCACACACCATTCTTATCAGGGTTTCTACTCTTCCTTTTATCATTTTGGTCCACACGTTTGATTTATGGTTAAGGCTAGAATAGACAATCTCTAAGACTATAGAGATTTCATATTCGCCGTAGAAGGTTTCTTCAATGAAGTGATAGATTAATACTTCATCGGTTATTGTTGTTGGTACTCTATGGTGCGTATGACGTTGAAACTTGAGGTACTGATCGTGATGTTGCGGTATGGGATGCGGATGTTGTTGTTGTTGGTGGTGATGGTAGTATTGGTGTTGCTGATGGTGATACTGGTTATGCTGCTGGTGCTGCTACTAGTGTTTGTAACCTTTGCACCATATTCTCCAAAGCCACTACCCAAGCGCGAAGTTCGTTGACTTCTTCTATTACACTTGGGTGATTGTCGGTTCGGACGAGCGGATATATAAAATTTAGAATTTGATGTAGTATATAATCGTGATGAGATACTCTGGAAATGAGAGAAAAAATGGTGTTTCGGACAGGTTCGTCGGTAAGTGCTTCAGGTTCATCGCCAAGAGGGAAATGTGTTGGATGGAAGGGATCACCTTCTTCTTGTCTCCAATAACCAAGTAGACTACAAACCCATCCCCAATTCATCTACAATAGATGATGGCTGATTGGTTGATCCATTCCGGTCACACTCCTTTCGGAGCTTGAGTGGGATTCCAGTTCAGAATGCGAGGGACTTGAACTAATGACGAATTCCATTTCGTACGATTGAATACAGGATTTACTTTTGATATGAAATGATTTTCGGCTATCAGATGGTATTCTAATTATATAGAATATCTATATATATAGAGCAAAAGATTTCGTAGATTACGGAGGAATTTATGAAATATGTTAGGCAAACTTTACAGTAACAGATACGCTAAGATATGAATTAGCAGATACGCTAAGATATAAATTTTGTCTACACACTATTCATGCAATCAATGCAGTAAAATATGTCTAGACTAAAAATGATAAGCAGGTAATTTCCGATAAAAATGATAAGCAAAACTTTTGACATGCAGACACGGTCGAAGTCCAAACTCACTAATGCATCCTAACGACTATCAGTTAGACACACTAATGCAGACCTAGTTCGCTAAGACAACCGCTCTGATACCACATGAGATGACCCGTCCTAATCCATGAGGACGAATACAATAACATATGATTACATCGCGAGGTATTTGACCTCTATATGATACATTTTACAAACATTGCATTCATTTTAAAAAAACAACCTTTCATTTCATCGAAAGTTGACAGGCATGCATACTATTTCATATTATTCAACTTATAAATGACCTAATCTATCATTTACTTAATAATAATCTCTATTGAACTCAACGACTTGAATGCAACATCTTTTGAAATATGCCATGGATGACTCTAAGTAATATCTTTAAAATGAGCAAATGCACAGCTGAAGATTTCTTTCAAACCTGAGAATAAACATGCTTTTAAGTGTCAACCAAAAGGCGGGTGAGTTCATTAGTTTATCATAATCATTCATTTTCATCATTTTAATAGACCACAAGATTTCATATATTGTCACGCGTAACTCGCGAATTAAAATTCATTCATATGGTGAACACCTGGTAACCGACCTTAACAGGATGCATATAGAATATCCCCATCATTCCGGGACTCTCATCGAACATGATAAATCGAAGTACTAAAGCAGTTCAAATTCTCTGACTGGGGCTTGTTAGTGCCCATAGATCTATCTTTAGGATTCGCATCAATTGGTGGTAATTATAATAAACACCAATTCTTAGGCTACCAAGCTAAAAAAGGGCATATTCGGTTTGATAATCCAACCATAGAATGTAGTTTCGATCACTTGTGTCTATTTCGTAAAGCATTTATAAAAGTGATAGTGCTCCAAATGAACATATATTTAGTAGCAATATCCTTCCAATATGTAATGTTTTCAGTTGCAATTGTTCTATTTTCAAGTAATATTCGTTTAAATAAATAATTGCGAAGACAAAAGGCGAAAACGAAGATTTGAAGACGCAAACCTCCAAAAAGCTCAAATGTACAAGATACAATTCAAATGGTTCAATTTATTGATAAGAAACGTCTAAAAATGAC